>NC_136972.1:14336571-14491571 GCF_032717465.1 Coenobita brevimanus | reverse complement strand
TGTCCAGATGTGGGTCAGTCCTCTTCGTGGCAATGCAGATCGTACATGATCTACTTCGCAAATTCAAGGAGAGTTACTTGCTCACGTCTGTACTTCTTATACAAGGCAACGGCGTTGAACAGTGCCATTTGGACGAAGTAGAATGTGATCTTCTTCATCTACTTGACAGTTCGGCGTTGGATGGGGTAGTACTGGACCATCTGATCGAAATAATACACCCCACCCATGTACCTGTTGTACTCCTCCACAACGACGGACTTGTGAACAACCTTCTTCACATAGGTTGTCCACTTGTCATTACCCTGCACCTTTCCTCGAACCCTCTTTGGAATGGTGTCTGCATGTTCACAATGCGCTTGTCCCTCCACAACAGGACTAGCACATTGTCCTTGTGCCTGTACACCATGCCCCCTCGGGCAGGCTCTTAGCCCTGGTGATGGCCTGCAGCTGACATGGCACTCCTGTAGGCAGGCGTAGGGTCCCACACACGTAAAATCCTGTAGTGAAGAGTCGTTTGCACAGGGCTACAGAATTGTAGTTGTTGTTCATGAACAACTAATAACCCTGGTGCTTCAGCAGTTCCAAGAAGCCCAACACAGTGTTCTGGAGGGTATGCTGCACCCCCGTGTAGACCTCGAGGTTCCAGATGAAGCCTGTGGATGATGCAGCCAGCATGTACATCTTGATGGCATACTTGGTGGGCTTCTGGCGGTTGTACACATGGAAAGACAGCCGGCCCTTCCACGCCAGAGAGTCTTCATCCAGGCTGAGCTACTCCTTGGGTAGGTACGCTGACTGGAACCACTGAAGGAGATACTCTATGACCGTGTGAACGCGGATGAGCTGATCTTGGTTGTCCCGGGGAATGGCGGGCAAGTTGAAGGCATGGAAGTGCTTCAGGATGGCGGTGAAGCACCTTCCACTCATCGCCCACCAGACCCTAGGGTAGTTGTGCAGCTCGGAACTCCGCCAGTAGTGCCTGATGGTCGGCATGAATAGGTATAACCCCAGGAATTTGGCTATCTCCTCTTCACTGCAGGAGAACAAGGCATCCAGCTGAGTCCCCAGGAATGTGGCATGCCAGTTGGTTTCCACTTTGAGGTATGACAACAACTCCCGTGTGAAAAAGAGCTGGAAGAACTGCAGGGCAGTTGTTGGAATATCCACCTGGATCCCTGGGGAGCCAGTGAACTACCTGTGGTTCAGTGTGAATGGGCCACTGCTCCACCCAGGATCCTCTTCAGTGGCGGTGGCAGCGGGTCGGCCTGTCGACAGCCTTCGGCCTGCCCTCCAACCCCTTGGACATCTCAAGTGTCCAGGCAGCAGACCACGGCGCCCTCGTCTGGGAGGGGACGCTTCGGATGAGGACGAGGATGAGGCAGAGGGCTCTGGGGACACCAGTCTCCTCGGCCTGGCTGGCGAGGATGTCACCATAGCATCCTGCACGGCAGAAGTGGGTGGAGGGGCCATCACAATGAGTGATGGCCCGGCTTCCTGTAACACTGGCTTGCCAAGGGGGGCAGAGGGGCCTGGAGATTGACAGCCAACGAAGAGAGCAGTGGAACTGGCAGGTCCTACAGGTGGGGAGGATTCTCCAGTGAAGCCAGCTGATGATAGTGATGTGGTCTCCCACGATGGAAGGCGGTGGGGCAGCTTCACTTGCTGACAAGATGGCGTCAGCTCAACGTACTCCAACCCAGAATGGTCGCTCTCAATGTCACTCTCCTACTATACATCATTGAGGATCTGACGCCACTCGCGTGGTGCCAACCTGCATTTCATCTTTGCAAGACTGCTGTTGCTGGAAGCCAACTGGAGAATAAATTGCTGTCTGAGGGATTGTGGACTCTGTGGCAGTCCAATGCTGTGGTAGGAGTGAGCTGAAACAAAGGAATCAAGATATTTTATTCACAGCCAACCAAGATCTTGGCTCAACATTGACACAATGCAAGGGTTCATGATATACGTGTATGACCTTGAAAAACATCGTTTCCTACACCTGACTTAGCGCACAGGTAGGGGCCACTAGCATGTGGTTACCTCTTTCATTTTCTTTGCACATTACACATAACCAAATCTATCATTTTTATGAGATACACAATACATTTCACCAGTAACCTGTAAATGGACATGTTCCGTAGGCTGTTAACTGTGCACTAAGGTGTAGCAGACAGTGTTTCCCTTACGAGAACACACTGTAGTCGGTTACTTTTTCACTGTCTTTTCACATAAAACATAGCTAAATATATCAATACATGGGATACACAGTATATTTCACACAAAAAAAAATGTAAATGCATATGTTCCTAACCTCACATTGCATTTTGCTACCTTTGTGCTAGCTCAGGTGTACAACACGCACTCTTCATTACGAGCACGTGGGTCATTTTTTCACTGTCTTTTCACATAAAACACTGCCAAATATATCATTACATGGGATACACAGTACAGTATATTTTAAAAAAAAATGTATATGCACATGTTCCTAACCTTACGTTGCATTTCACTACCTTTGTGATAGTTCAGGTATACGACACACACTCTTCATTACGAGCACGTGGTTCAGTCTTTCACGTTATTTCCACATAATACGTAGCCTAATCTATCAATATATGAGATACACAGTATATTTCACCAATGAAATGTAAATACACGTCCTATGTAGGACAATTTTGTGGCCCATACCTGGGTGGTAAGGTGTAGCAGACAATGATTTCTAGAGGAGCACGTGGTTCACTTTCACTTTCTTTTCACATAAACAAAATAATAAAGTATATCATTGTGTGAGATACACAGTATATCACACCAACTACAATTGCGTATCTCGCATTGCATATCGCTACCTTTGTTCTAGTTCAGGTGTACGACACAAACACTCATCACGAGCACGTGGCTTGCTCTTTCATGTTATTTCCACATAATACATAGCCTATTCTACCAATATAATTATGAGATACACAGTATATTTCACCAATGAAATGTTAATGCACGTCCTACATAGGTCATTTATGTGGCCCATACCTGGGTGGTAAGGTGTTGCAGACGATGATTTCTCGAGGAGCACATGATTCACTTTCACTTTCTTTTCACATAAATAACAAAATATATCACTGTATGAGATACACAGTATATTTCACCAATGAAATGTAAATGCACTTGTTCCTAACCTCGCACTGCATGTCGCTACCTTTGTGCTAACTCAGATGTACGAAACACACTCTTTCCTACGAGCAATTGGGTCAGTCATTTACTGTCTTTCATGTAAAACATAACCATATCTATTAATATATGAGATAAACAGTGTATTACACCACAACAAATACAAGTACATGGCCCTTACCTGTCTGCTAAGATGTAGCAGATGATGTTTCTCTTACCTGATGATGCTACAGAGTTTACGATTTTATTTCACAATACACATAACCAAATCCATCATTATATGAGACATGCAGTATATTTCACCACAACAGTACCTGAATGTGCTCTGTATGTCACATCTGCCATACCATGTATCGCAGACGATAGTTTCCGATGAGCATGTGGTGCAGTGTTTACCCTCATCCACACAAGCATACAATAAACATATCAATAACACTCATGCTTTATTTCATACAGAAAGCATATGGAATAACTATAACAATATGATAAAATCAAACATCCCCATAAAGCTCCTCTATTTTATCCCCTTCTGACAACGGTGTGCCATGGCTGTAAGGCATATGTGACTCCTGCCCTAGCCAATATTTCATCATGTTCACTTGTTGCACTATACTCCTATCTATTGCACAATAACACTATCCACCATATATCAACATAAAACAAAGACTTCATCAACACCTTGGCAAATATTCTATTCAAGACAACGCCATGTTGTCAGGTGGTTTCCCATCTCCCTCTGCTAAACATTTCACCATGTCCTTCCTCACTGGCTATTGCACACTATTATCACTTGATTCACTGTCACTATTATTCCATGGCTGAATACTCACATTGGGTGCAGGGTAGAGGGAATGTAGTTGTTGGGACACGCCAAAAAACAGGGTAGGCCTAGCACAATATTCGTTGGGTCAACGGCTGACAACCGCCAGGAATGATTCACAAAAACCTAATTCCCTATTGCAAATACCAAATCTAATCACAATAGTGCCCAAAAAGTAAACACAAGCACCATTGGCATAGTGGAATATGACGCCATCACAGGATGGGGTAAATAGAGTATGATTTAAATGCCCAGCCACGTGCTACCTTCTCCCTCGACAGCTGATGTGGAACTAATCAACCTGCCAGTGCTGCCACGCATCTCGGGCCCTGAGGTTGCCAAGTCATTACTTTTGATGAGAGACACAGGAAGTTCGTGTTCAAAAATGACGCCGATGGGCTGAAAACTTTTTCTCTGATGAAGGTTTTATTCTTTTATGACAAAAAACACATGATCAAGTATAGTCACAGACACACCCAAATGACGACAAACGCGTCATCGTGTGCAGAGGGGTTAATAGAAGAGGAAGCAAATGAGTGAATAAACGAATAAATGAATGAATGAATGATAATACTTATAATATATGAAGAAATATGATTTTTATACAATGAATATGAGTGAGAATGAAAGCATTATTTACAGTGAAATGTGAAGGTAACTGGGAGAATATGGGTTGAAGCAGGAGTGAGTGAATGAGAAATTCCAAGTGAACGAAAAATAAGGGATGAAGAATGCAATGAATGAACAGGAGTACATGAAAAATTATTCACAGTCTGTACAGATAGCACACCATCTCTGTAGAAAAGAATCGAATAATTTGATGAGATGAAGAAATGCATGAAGATGCACACATAAAAAATAATATTCACAGTATACTTCAGATAAGAATGTGGTTCATTCAAGGGCAGGAGGTAGAATGAAGGCAAGTCCTTGGAGTGAGGCAGCTCTCCAGGCAACTCCCTCCTCCCACTGAAGGCGTTGATTGGGCAGAGACGGCCGTGACATAACTGAGTGGCACTCAGGCACTGGGCGAGGCAAAAAGCTGATAGGAGCATAAGGGTGTGACGTAGCTGTCCGTGAGTGGCCACGCTCCTTTCTTCATGATATCAGGGCTGGCTGGTAGGGGGTCGAGAATGATGACGTAACAGTGTTAGGCGGTGGCTGGGGGCTACTTCCTATAGTGGGGGGTTGTTTGGGGTTATGAGGGCTAAATCACTAAACCTGAGCAGTAATGTAATAATGGGTTACACAGGACTGGCAGTTCAGGCAGGTAGTGAGGTTAGTGGTGGAGGCTCACTGTGGATGTGGTGGCGTGGTGGTAGGTGGAGGCTGGTGTGGGTTAGATAGTCCCGTAACAGAACCACACAAAAACTGCAACGATGTTCCCGTAACAGAACCATGGGAGAACCACACCAAGACTGCAAAAAAGGCTGGAGGCTGGAGCAGAGGTAGACTGTCATCATGGGAGGTACAGCACTGTGGGGCAAGGTGGGGAATAGCACCGAGATTGCCCACAGAAGACATGAAATGACGCTTATCCCAGGCACTATCCATCAAGTGTTAACTCCTCCGTCGTTAGCTGTTGGTGAATTCAAAGTCCAGGGGTGATTTTCTGATTATGTATTAAGGACTTGTATACACATCCACCCTCCACCACCTCAGTCCTGTAACTAAGGGAGTAGGAAGACAGTGTGCACCTCTGAACTGAGTCTGTCAGCAAAATTTGAACTAGGCCAGACCTTAGGTAAGAGATTTGGGTTCACGTCGTCCTACTTAGAACACTTAAAGACTACTGGTAGAACACACAATATACTCACATACTACTGTACTAAAAATGGTTGCATGTGGACAACCAGCTCAAGATTAGTGAGGGAGTAGTGATGGAGTGCAGACAGCATGTAGATAACCAGCTGAAGTAGGTAGTTGACCATGTGAAGATAATTAGTGAGAAAACTGAGGCTGTAGAGAAATAATGCACTGCTGAGCCTCAGGTTAGTGTACAGGGGGCATATGAAGGGAAAGGACAGTGTATGGTGAATCTTGATGGATCCCAGGCATCTAAAGGTAGCATTACAGGGTTGAAAATTCAGAATGCAGAAGTTTTAAGTCCTGGCCTTAATGATGATACCCCAGTTTTTAGGTCCCACACCAGTGAAGTGCATGGCTATAATGGAGGTCCAATTAAAAAGAAACCTCAGAAATTTGATGGTAGAATATCTTGGGAAGCTTACCGTGCACAGTCTGAGTTACTTGCTGATCGGAGTGGTTGGGATGATAGGTAGAGGGCAGTGCAGCTTTCAACTAGCCTTAAGGGAGCCGCAATGGAAATTCTGGGCCAGATGTCAGTGGTGGAGAGGAACAGTTATCAATCCCTTGTAGAAGTGCTGGAGCACAGATATGGATCCATGTACCAGACTGAGGTTTACAGAGCGAAATTCCGAGGCTATGTACGGGCTTGAGGAGAATCCATACAACAGCTTGCTCAAGACCTGGAGAGTAGGACATACAAAGCATACCATGGAGCAGCACCTAACCTGTTGGCTATTCTATTGAGGGACCAGTTCATTAATGTTCTTGATAACAGAGTTGAAAGTGCAAGTGAAGCAGGCACAACAAGAAGCATGCAAGAAGCACTAGCCAGGGCTCTTGAATTTGAGTCCTACCTCGGGTCTTTCACCTTTCAGACAGGTCGTAGTGCAGGATTCAAGGCAAGAAAGGGGCAGGTATGTGAAAAAGGAAGAAATGCCACTATACGGTTGTGACAGGGCCAGTGTCAGATGAAGACCTGAAGAGGATGTAGATGGAGGATGCAGATTTACAACCACTGTTAGAGTTGCTGGAGTGGCGTACAGGCGACCATTTTGGGAAGAAGTTTCCAGGTCAAGTCCTGCGACAAGTTGTTACTGGAGTCAGTGGAACTTTCTCTGAACAATGGATTACTGGAGCTTCAGTGGGTGACAACCAATGGACTCAGAAAGTATTGACAATTGGTGGTTCCAAAGAAAATGAGGTCTAAGATCTTGGATGAGTCTCATAACCAGATCACAAGTGGGCATCTGGGAATGAAGAAAACTCTAAGCTGGCTACAACAGAGATTCTACTGGATTGGCATGCATTGGGATGTTGAAGAGTGATGTCAGGCCTTTGATGTGTGTTGTGCCAAGAAAGGACCCATCTTCAGCTGTACCAAGTGGGTGCACCGATGGAAGGAGTCGCAGTGGACATTGCTGGAGGAAACCGGTATATATGTGTCACCATGGACTACTTCACAAAGTGACCAGAAGCCTACATGTATGCTATCCCTGATCAAGAGGCTGCGACTGTTGCTTAGGCGTTGGTTGACCAGGTTTTCTGTCGTTTTGGGATGCCACAAAAGCTACATTCAGACCAGGGTAGAAACTTCAAGTCTGCTGTGTTCTGTGAATGCTGCAAGTTATTGGGGATCAGGAAGACCAGGATGATCCCACAAAGGCCACAGTCAGACGAGAAGGTGGAGAAATTTAACAGGACCCTGGGTAAGAGCTGGCCAAGTACTGCATTGTTGGACAAACAGAATGGGACCAGAAATTACCTTCGTTGCTGATGGCATATTGGTCTGCATCCCATGAGTCTATCCCTGCAAAACTGATGTAGGGCCACGAGTTATGCTTACCTGTTGACTTGTTAATGGGAAGAGCACCTAGTGAAGAGCTGCCTACAGACACCACCGGCTATGCGAAACACTTTCAGGAAAGGTTGGCTGAGGTACATCATCAAGTGCGAGGAGCCCTCAAGTTTTAAGGAGAGGTGATGAAGTGCAAGCATGATGCCAAGGCAAGTGAGTTGAGCTTCAAGGATGGTGATCAAGTTTGGTTATACAATCTTCACCGAAAGATGGAACAGTCACCGGAGCTGAAGAGCCCATGTGGCAGGCCTTACACTGTGTTGGACTGACTATGAGATGTAACATGTGGGATTCTGGGAGGCAGGAAGTCTCGCCCAAAGGTGGTACACGTGAACCATCTGTGGCAGTACCTTGGGCCAAGACAGTACAGCTGGGACTTCTCCGAGGAATCGTGCTCTCCCGCAGTCGAGAATGTTGAGGAGGACCAAAGAGCTGAAGTGCAAGAGGATGGTGACAGTTCCCCAAGAGAAGAAGCATATTAAGAAGAGGACCAGGACATTACTGGAGAAGTGGACTGTATGGAGGAGCAAGGATGCAGTCGTAAGCAGAATAATAGAAGACCTAATAAGTTGAAGGATTATTTTGTGCATTGTTAAATGTTTAATTAGGATTAAGGTTTATGTTTGTATATATTGGGTAGTTTTGCTAGGACGACAAAGAACTAGGGATGGGGTAGTGTTAAGGAGCCGGATTGGCCAGGTAGGTAGCCGAGATGTTTCTCAATGTTTCCCGAAGTTTACCGTAGGTTCCAGTACGAGTCAGACTTGCCAATTTTCCTGCTGTTAGTGAGCGTAGTTATTTCGTAAGTTGTGCATTAATTTTTGTGCTCTTTTTCTCTATGATGTTTTATTTATGTGATTGTAAATTTTGTAATTCAGTTTTAAGTATGTATGGTAAATAATTTACAATGTTATGTAATGTAAGAAGATTCTGGCATGTTTTGGTTGTCCCCGATTTGGTAACTGTTAGCTGTTGCCTCATCGAGTGTGTGCTAGAAGTTTCTCGAGTAATGCAAGCTTAGATAAGGATGTGGAAAAGACTTTTTCTAGTTTAGTTGGTTTTCAGTTCAGTTTGAATGTAGTGCAGTGTCAGTGCAGTGAAGTTATATATTTGCGGTACTTGTGTAATAACAGTGAAGTGTTGGCAGGCATTAAGTGTATTAACAGTGAAGTGTTGTCAAGCAATAAGTGAAAACAGTGAAGTGTTGTCAAACATTAAGTGTAATAACAGTGAAGTGTTGCCAAGCATTAAGTGTAATAGCAGTGAGTAAAGTCTGTATAGCTCCAGTGCTTGTAAGAATATTGAAGTGAAGTTGGCAAGCATTAAGTGTAATTATTTGGAAAATATACAGTGAACTTAAACCCCTTACCTGAGGGAATGGCTGGACCGCACCGTGCCCCTCCCGCAGGGATAGCAGGAAATCTAGACAATACACAATAAATTAGCTACTTCCAGGTCAATGGAAGTATCATTTAGCCTTTTCCTTTTATATATATATTTTTTAGTATGAGAATAGGTCATAAGGGACATTTCAATGGGTAAAAACACGAAAAATTAGCGACCAAGCGCACGTGGAGTGTTGCCAGGTGATAAATTAGCTACTTCATGGCCAATGGCAGTATCAATTAGCCTTTTCCTTTATATATATATATTAGTATGAGAATACGAATAGGGCACATTTCAATGAAAAAAAAGCGAATGGAAAAAACTGGCCGGGAGTTGCGTTGCACGGCCAGGCTGTAGCTAGGCGGGGGAGGGGGTAAGGGAGGGGATGTTGGGAGGAGAGGCAAGCACAGAAAAATGGCTAAATTGGTAACATTGGACGCGAGTACTAGCAGTACTAGCAGTATTGCCTATAGCTACACACTGGCAGTATTGATAGATGATTCAAGACCGCACTTGAAAGCCCGGGTGATTTAAAAAATCCCTGGATCACAGAAGTTACGCCCCGTGGTATGGTACACTCAAACCTCGATTTAAGGGATTAAATGGGGAACCAGCAAGTCCCTTACTTGAAAATGTCCCTTACTTTTAAATGTCCATTGTCTTACCACATATAGACAATCTTATTATGAAATGCAATGATTGTTTGACTTATTAATTTATATGGTTACGAATATTATTTTATGGGTACTGTATAAAGAAACATATGTGTATAACTTGGACATTATGTATAATTTTTAATGGTCTTGTCCGTTTGTCAGGTAGAATATTGAGTCCCTTAAAACCGAAATCCTTTATATAGAGGTCCTTTAAATTGAGGTTTTTGTGTACTTATGTAACGAGCGTCATGGTAGTGATGGCCTGTCGGTAAGGTGTTAAGAAGTCAGTGTTTATTTTCACCTCAGTTGATCTTGTGTGTTGTGCAACAAAAGGCTGACCATAGGAAGAACAACTCACTGGACAACGTCCTTCCTATACTTTACTACTGATGTTGGAGCCTGTGGCAGTGTGGGGTGAGGACGTAACTATATATATATATATATATATATATATATATATATATCAGCAGCAACAGCAGCAGCAGCAGACGTTTGAGTATCCACTGCAGGACCGGCTCATCCCGACCGAAATCGCGATGATACAGGCAATGTATCTTTACCAAGTGGCTTAGGCTGTTTGGTAGAGATTGTATATAGGGTGAGAGTGCTTGTAAGTGTAACTGTAGTGTTATACAGTGGCTTTGGAGGTGTGTGTAGTCTGTGAACCAAGTGTAATCAGCCCGCGCAAGTCGACTAGGTGCAAGCATACTTTATAGTAAGCGACACGGATTCAACCACAGCACCCCTTGTGTCCGCCAATGCAGTACATGGCTGGGTGAACACACCCAAAGTTTATTACCCTGGCAGGGCGCAAACCCTGGTTCACCCGTGTATAAAACGCACACTCTACCACTGTGCCACAGAGGCTCCTATATATGTATGTATATATATATATATATATATATATATATATATATATATATATATATATATATGAAGCCTCTGTGGTACAGTGGTACAGCGTGCATTTTCGTACGAGGGTAAGCCAGGGTTAGCGCCCCACCAGGGTAATAAACTTTGGGAATGTTCACCTGGCCATGTACTGCATTGGCAGACACAAGGGGTGCTGAGGTTGAGTCAGTGTCGCTTAGTAAAAAGTATGCTTGCACCCACTTGGCTTGCGCGGGCCGATTACACATGGTTCGCAGACTACACACACATCCAAAGCCACTCCAACACTACAATTACACTTACAAGCACTTCTCACCCTACATACAATCTCTACTAGACAGCCTAGGCCACTTGGTAGAGATGCATTGGCTGTATCGTCCCGACTTCGGTCTGGATAGGCCGGTCTTGCAGTGGAGAGTCAAACGGCTGATGATGATGATGATACATACATATTGTTACATAGCCTATGATTTCATCATCCTTTGTGTAATTCTAACGTACAGTATGCTGCATGTTTGATCACGAGCGTGTTCTACCTCACTCCCCCCCTCCTCCCTTATAGTAAAGTCGTTCTTTCTGTTGTTCAGAGCAGGATTGTCAACTCTTTGTCCCCATGCCTTCATTTCCGCGTCCTTCTTACAAGTTGTATCAAGCTCTGCCGGCCCCTATATAATGAGCTCAGTCTCTGCATTATTGCCACTTAGATCTACTCCTCATTTTGCTCACATCTCTGTCCTCCCCTGTACAGTTGTTATTATTGTGAGTGCTCAGGAAGTCTCCAACCATCTAGCAGCTGTGTAATTTGAGTATAAGTGTTATTACAGTTTGTTCTTGTGCTGTATAGCATAAGGTGTTGATTCGAAGGCCTAGTAGAGTTTTTGTAATTCATATTGTCAGCCAGTGGTAATAATATTTTGTATCTGTAATAATATATCTTGCGTTAACTGAGCATTATCCAGTGTTTTCTCATTTTATCAGGGCTGACTTAGATAAATTTACTCTTGCTAATTTCGTGTTAATAGAGGCTATTGCAGTTCACCATATATTTAACCTGTTTTTTTGCCATTACATTATCCTTATGAGTCCTGAATGTTTTGTTGTTAGTTTGAGCATTAAACTTTAACTTGTAATTTTACCTAACTCTTTTGTTTTGAACCTGGAACTTTACGGGACAGTAGTGATTTTTAGTATTCTCACTTAAAGTGTACATTATCTTTCTCTGTTCCGTAATATAAATTTGGAGACCTCTTATCAGGATATTCAGGATATTATCATAAGGATATTGCTTGATATTTTGCGACTGTGATTTATTCATGATGTCTACTATTACTACACTTGATGATGCCAAAGATTTTTTGTCAAATGTGCAAACAGTGTGTTATGTAGAAAACAGAACAAAGAATGAACTTAAGCTTGTTGCTCAACAATTGGGAATTGCTGTTCACTCTCATCATTCTAAAGATCAAATTGTTGGCATGATTAATAAAAGCTTGTTTAATATAACTCCTCCAAATGAGCAAACGCAGATTGAAATAGCTAAGTTACAGCTAGCTCTGCAGGAGGCTAGTGTTAAGGAAGCTGAGTTTCAGGCTCGTGCTAAGGAGGCTGAGTCTCAGGCTAAGGAGGCGGAGTCTCAGGCTTATATTCAGGAGGCTGAATTTCAGGCAAATGCTCGCATTCAGGAGGCACAGGCACAGACTCAGGCACAAATTGAACTAGCTAGGATTCAGGCAGACCATGAGTATCTCATGAAACAAGGTGGAACTGGATCATGTAGCTCTGATGATTTTGATGTGGCTAAAAATGTTAAACTTGTCCCTCCTTTTAATGAATCTGATTTAACAAAGTATTTTCAGTTGTTTGAGAGGGTAGCTACAGGTTTTAATTGGCCCAAAAAGTATTGGCCAGTGCTCCTTCAAACTGTTCTCACCGGTAAAGCTCAAGTAACTTATGCATCTTTGCCTCAGGATCAATCTGATAATTATGATGTAGTTAAGAGCTTGATTATTAAGACCTATGAGCTTGTTTCTGAAGCCTATAGAGTAAAATTTAGGACAACTTATAAGCAAGATAAGCAATCCCATGTTGAGTATGCAAAAATCAAAGAAGATCTGTTAGAGCAGTGGTTAAATTCTAAGAATGTGGATTCTGATTTTGACAAATTTAAGCAGATGATTTTGCTGGAGGACTTCAAAAGGTGTATTAATAAAGATGTAAGCCTATATCTTGATGAGAGAAGAATAGATAATTTGTCTGATGCTGCAGTTTTAGCTGATGAATATGTTCTCACTCACAAGAGATATTCTAAAGAAAAAGGGAAAGCTGAGAGTAAGTATGTTGCCTCTACTCAGAGTACAGGTAACAGGAAAGAGAATAAAGATGATGTTTCTCAGGAAGTAAATACCAGCTTCACCTCTAGATTTCAGAAAAGTAAATGTACTTATTGTAGTAAGCTTGGTCATATTACGGAGAAATGTCTCAGGAGACAGCGTGATGTGAACAAAAAGGAGTCTTTAAATATTCAGTCAATTGGTCTTGTGTCCACCGTTGAGAGTTTCCAGAATTCTTTAACTGAGTTAACTGAACCTGCTTTGAGGGGTAAATTAAATCCTCATGATGAAGCTCCTCTTTTGAGCAGTAACGTGGGTGACACTCTCAAGAGTTCATGTGCTAATTTCCTGTCTGAAGGTTTTGTCAGTCCTCTGGACAGTAATGACAGGAAATCAGTTAAAATTTATCGTGATAGAGGTGCTTGCCAATCCCTTATGCTGACCAGTGTTCTAGGCTCTAATGTTAATTCCTCTGATGAAATTGTAATCTTACAAGGTGTAGAGAATAATTACTTCTCTGTCCCTCTGTGCAGAGTGAATTTAGAGTCTGGTTTTGTTAATGGTTCCGTTATGGTTGGGTTGGTTGAGACACTCCCAATGTCAGGTGTAACTTTCTTACTTGGAAATGATATTGGTTGAAGTCAAGTGTGTCCAGCTCCTCAGTTGTCTAGTGAGCCAGTGGCTACGGCCCAGGATTGTGATGTCCCTGATGTGTTCCCTGCATGTGCTGTCACTAGGGCTAAGTCTAAAGTTACTGGTGACTTAGAGGATAATGATGATGATGATGTTATCCTAGCTGACACTTTTCTTGCTAATTTGGACCACTCACCAGATGAGGCAGTACCCCGTAGTGTTGATAATTTGTCTCGTCAAGAGTTGGTTGAGTTGCAGGTTGCTGACCCTGAGTTGAAAGGTCTAGCTAACTCTGCTTGCAGTGAGGAAGAGTCAGCTGGTGCTTCTACTTGTTATTATACAAAGTCAGGAGTACTTATGAGGAAGTGCAGACCCCCAACAGCATCAGCCGACTGTGAGTGGGAGGTTGTACATCAAGTTGTCATCCCTCGTGTTTGTAGGCAGGATATCATTAGAGTGGCTTATGATTCCAGTTTGGCAGGACACCTTGGAGTGAGGAAGACTGTGGCACGCATTTTGAAACACTTCTATTGGCCAGGTATCTTCAGGCATGTTTCCTGGTATTGTAAGTCTTGTCACACCTGTCAAGTTGTGGGGAAGTGTAATCAGACCGAAAAGGTTGCACCTCTAGTTCCCATTCCTCCTTTTGAGGCGCTATTCACCCATGTGTTGGTGGATATTGTGGGCCCTCTTCCTAAGACTTCTTCAGGATTTTCTTATATGTTGACCCTGATTGATATGGCTACTCGTTATCCTGAAGCCATTCCACTTAGAAATATCTCAGCAAAGAACGTGGTTAAGGAAATGCTAAGGTTCTTCACAAAGTTTGGTCTGCCCAAGGAGGTACAGTTAGACCGGGGAAGTAATTTCATGTCAAATGTTTTCAAGCAGTCTCTGAAAGAGTTGGGCATCACCCAGATCACATCTTCAGCTTACCATCCCCAGACCCAAGGAGCGTTGGAGAGATATCATCAAACACTCAAATCGATGCTCAAGAAATACTGTTTGGAACATCAGAAAGACTGGGATAAAGGTCTTCCATTCGTTGTATTTGCCGCAAGAGAATCTCCAAATGAATCACTGGGCTTCACACCTTTTGAACTACTGTTTGGCCATGAAGTAAGAGGACCCCTTAAGCTACTGAAGGAATGCTGGCTGTCGGAGGAAGATGACGTCAACCTACTGGAGTATGTGATGAAGTTCAAAGAACGGCTGTCCACTGCTTTACAGCTGGCGAGAGAGAATTTAGGAGCTGCTCAGGAGAAGATGAAGACTTCGTATGATAAGAAGTCCAGGTTACGCCACTTTCAGCCAGGAGATCAGGTTTTGATTCTGCTACCAGTGCATGGGCAACCTCTTCAAACCAAGTTTAGTGGTCCTTATTTCGTGGAGAAGAAACTCAGTGATGTCAACTATGTCATCGCCACACCAGATCGTAGAAAGAACAAGCAACTTTGTCACATCAACATGCTAAAGTTATATCACAGGCGGGACGAAAATAACCCAGTCTGCACTGTAGCTGTTCCACCCGAGTCTGCAAGTGAAGTTCTCCCATGCAGCATGAGCCTGAGTGATAGTTTGGGGAAGAATCCTGATATCATGAATGATCTCCAGACTAAGCTTTCTCATCTAGCTCCTGAGGAAAGGCAGGAGTTCGACATTACTGCAGGAGTACCCGCAAGTGTTCCGTGCCACTCCAGGAAGAACCACTGTGTTGATGCATGATGTCGATGTTGGAGACGCAAAGCCAATTAAACTGCCTCCTTAACGTGTGAACCCAGTGAAAGTTCCTCTCATCCAGAAGGAGCTTAGCTACCTGTTGGACCACGAGATGATTGTGCCCTGTCAGAGCAAGTGGAGTTCTCCTGTCACTCTAGTCCCTAAGCCAGGTGGGTCACAGCAGCTTTGCATCGACTACAGACGTGTTAATCAGATAACCAAAACAGACACTTACCCTCTCCCTCGCGTGGAAGATTGCATAGACAAGATCGGAAAGGCTAGGTACATAAGTAAGTTTGATTTGTTAAAGGGATACTGGCAAGTACCTATGACTGAACGTGCTAGGGAGATCTCATGTTTTGTAACATTAGGAAAGACTTTTGCATGTTTGTAATGCCATATGGTATGAAGAATGCACCAGCCACATTTCAGAAGCTCATGAATGTTGTAACAGAGGGTTTGGCAGGGTGTGTTGTTTATATTGATGATGTATTAATCTTCAGTGACAACTGGAAAGATCACCTATGCCATGTCAGTAAATTTCTTGAGCGTTTGGTTCAGGCTAATCTTGTAGCTAATTTATCAAAGTGTGAGTTTGGCCAAGCTAAAGTTCAGTACCTTGGGTATGTAATTGGTGATGGACATGTTGCACCACCAGCAGCTAAGATTCAGGTTATAAGTGATCTTCCCAGACCTAAAAGTAGGAAAGAGCTACAAAGATTTTTGGGAATGGTAGGTTATTACAGGAGATTTGTTCTTAACTTTTCAATTCTTGTATCACCACTTACAGACCTATTGAAAAAGGGAGTTAAATTTGTTTGGATCGATGACTGTGAATCCTCTTTCAGCAAACTTAAAGCTATCCTATTAAGTCAGCCAGTGCTCGCTACTCCAAATTTTGCTAAGCCTTTTAAGATGGCTGTTGATGCAAGTGATACAGGAGCTGGGTCTGTTTTGCAGCAAGAGGATGATCAGGGTATTGAACATCCTGTATCTTATTACAGTAAGAAGTTCACTCCACCTCAGAAGAACTACTCAGCTATTGAGAAAGAGGTTTTGGCCTTGATTTTGGGTTTACAGCATTTTTCATTTTATTTGTGTTCTGGTTTTGACCCCATAGTCATTTATACCGATCATAACCCACTGAAATTCCTTAGTAAGGTTAAAGATAAAAATCAGAGATTGACAAGATGGAGTCTACTTCTTCAGAAGTATTCATTAGACATACAACATGTCAAGGGGAAGGAGAATGTTATTGCAGACTGATTATCTAGACTTTAGACAGATTGTTTTAGAGTAATAAGAAATTTCCTTTGTAAATTTCTTTTTCTTTGTGGGGAGGTGTTACATAGCCTATGATTTCATCATCCTTTGTGTAATTCTACGTACAGTATGCTGCATGTTTGATCACGAGCGTGTTCTACCTCACTCCCCCGCTCCTCCCTTATAGTAGAGTAAGTCGTTCTTTCTGTTGTTCAGAGCAGGATTGTCAACTCTTTGTCCCCATGCCTTCATTTCCGCGTCCTTCTTACAAGTTGTATCAAGCTCTGCCGGCCCGTATATAATGAGCTCAGTCTCTGCATTATTGCCACTTAGATCTACTCCACATTTTGCTCACATCTCTGTCCTCCCCTGTACAGTTGTTATTATTGTGAGTGCTCAGGAAGTCTCCAACCATCTAGCAGCTGTGTAATTTGAGTATAAGTGTTATTACATTTTGTTCTTGTACTGTATAGCATAAGGTCTTGATTCGTAGACCTAGTAGAGTTTTTGTAATTCATATTGTCAGCCAGTGGTAATAATATTTTGTATCTGTAATAATATATCTTGCGTTAACTGAGTATTATCCAGTGTTTTCTCATTTTATCAGGGCTGACTTAGATAAATTTACTCTTGCTAATTTCGTGTTAATAGAGGCTATTGCAGTTCACCATATATTTAACCTGTTTTTTTGCCATTACATTATCCTTATGAGTCCTGAATGTTTTGTTGTTAGTTTGAGCATTAAACTTTAACTTGTAATTTTACCTAACTCTTTTGTTTTGAACCTGGAACTTTAGGGGACAGTAGTGATTTTTAGTATTCTCACTTAAAGTGTACATTATCTTTCTCTGTTCAGTAACAATATATATATATATATATATATATATATATATATATATATATATATATATATATATTGCCCCATGAGGAGCGTTGGAGCCCAGGACTAGGCAGTTGGTCCCGATATTTAAGATGAGAGTTACCAGCCTCACTCATCCCTGAGTGGCATTACATGAGCAATCAACCCCAACCACTCCTTGGATATAAACCTTTACCGGCTCAATCCGACTGGAGCACAATAATTACCCACTAAACCACAAAGCGCCAAAATTTGGTTATATGGTTACCACCCACCATAATAAATGGTTTCCTGGTCCACAGGAAACCATTTGGCTTATCACTTAGTGTAGAGTCACCAACAGGCTGAAGGAAGTGGAAAGAATGAAAGAAAGAAAGACAGAAGAGGGAGTGTAAAGTCTCCCATAGACAAGCAAAGGACAAGCAAAGAATGAAGGAAAGAAAGACAGAAGAGAATGGAAGGAAAGAAAGATGGAGAGGAAAGGGCAGACACCCCGGAGCAGCACTACATCGAGTGAGTGGATGATGAGTGCCCTCACCTACCACAACCCTGTGGTAGGGGGGAAACAACCTGGCCGCACTATGGGGTGGTACTACTACTCTGTGGCCAGGTTGTGTTAGGAAGAATACTGCCACCGTATTCCGTGCGTGTCGTAAAAGGCGATTAAAAGGGGCGGGGTGAGGGGACTAGGGACCCCCTCCTCTGTTTTTTAGTTCCTAAAAAGAGACAGGCCAGAGAAAGGGATGGGGGATGGAGTTATCCCCGTACCCTGAAGATTGGGTTTATGAATGTGCGTGGATGTAGTACGATTGAGGCTAAATGGGAGGAGATTGGGAGAATGTTTGTGAGAAGAAAGTTGGATGTGTTAGCTCTGAGTGAAACGAAGATGAAGGGGAAGGGGGAATCTATGTTTGGAAGTGTGAATGGAATATTGTCAGGTGTTGATAGAGGAAGGGCAAGAGAAGGTGTGGCCTTGTTAGTGAGTCCGGAAGTACACAAATGTGTGATTGAATGGAAGGAGGTGTCATCGAGACTGATGTGGGTGAAAGCGAAATTTGAACGTGAGCTGTGGGTGTTTGTGAGTGCATATGGGCCTGGTAGTGAAAGGGATGAACAAGAGAGGGAGTCTTTCTGGAATGATGTTGATGAGTGTCTGCAGAGTTTTGGAGCGAATGTGAATGTGGTAATGATGGGAGATCTGAATGCTAGAGTGAGAAATGTAGCAGTTGAAGGCGTAGTTGGTATGCATGGTGTGCCTGGAAGAAATGAAAATGGGGAACGAATGATAGCGATGTGTGTTAAGCGAGAGATGGTGATTGGGAATACGCTGTTTGAGAAGAAAGATATTTATAAGTATACATGGGTGAGACAGGAGGGTGGAAGGATTGTTGATAGAGCATTGATGGACTATGTGGTTGTGTCAAGGAATGTAATAGGAAGATTGTTGGATGTGAGAGTTCTGAAAGGGGAGGATGGAGCTAAGTCTGACCACTACCTGGTGGAGGGAAAGTTAAGAGTAGGTAAGAGATGGGTGAGAGCTAAGAGGGTTAGGTGTGGCAGGGAGGTTTTGAAAGTGAGTGAGCTGGATAAAAGAGAGAAAAAGATAGAGTATCAGGAGAAATTGAAAGATGAGTGGAACGCAGTGAAAGATCGGGAAAATGGCAGCGTGGAGGAGGAATGGCAGTTGTTTAAGAGTGCTGTGGTGGGGCATGAGAGGTGTGTGGTGTGAGACGTGTGGGTGGTGGTGTAAGAAAAGGAAGTGAATGGTGGTGCGAGGAAGTAAGTATGGCTGTGGCTGAGAAGAGACGTGCATATGAAGTGTGGCTGCAGAGGAAGGATGAGATGTCATATGAAAGGTATAAGGAAAAGAGGAATAGAGCGAGAAGGGCTGTGCGTGATGCTAAAGTGGCAGCAGATGAGAGGTGGAGTAGGCGGCTGACAGAGAATTTTCAACAGAATAAGAAAATATTTTGGAAGGAGGTGAAAAGGGTGCGAAAGGGAGAGTCTGGGAAGGAAGAACGAGTAAAAGCAGAGGATGGAAGGATGTTAATTGAGATGGATGCAGTAAGGAAGAGATGGGCAGAGTATTTTGAAAGTTTGTTAAATGTAGAGGAGGAAAGGGTGGCTGAGATTGTGGCAGATTGAAGGGTGCAAGGAATAAATGTGTTGGGAGAGTTGAATGATTCTTTGATCACGAAGGAGGAAGTGGAGAAGGCAGTAAAGGAGATGAAAATAGAGAAAGCTGCAGGTATGGATGGGTATGCTGTGGAATGCCTGAAGGGTCGTGGAGTGACTATTGTTGACTGGTTAGTAAGATTGTTGAATGTGTGCTTTGAGAAAGGTATGGTGCCAATTGACTGGGCAAGTGCTTGTGTGGTCCCGTTGTATAAAGGCAAGGGTGATAAGTATGAATGTACTAGCTTTAGGGGTATAAGTCTGTTGAGTGTTGTAGGTAAGGTGTATGGTAGAGTGTTAATTATGAGAGTTTGAGAAGGTACAGAGGGAGTGATTGGTGATGAGCAGTGTGGCTTTAGGAGAGGGAAGGGATGCGTGGATCAGGTGTTTGCTGTGAGACAAGTGTGTGAAAAGTATTTAGCGAAAGGCAAGGATGTGATTTGGGCATTTATGGATTTAGAGAAAGCGTATGATAGAATTGATAGGGAGGCTTTGTGGACTGTTTTAAGATTGTATGGACTTGATGGTAGGTTACTAAAAGGGGTGAAAAGTTTTTATATAAATAGTAGAGCGTGTGCAAGAGTGGGAAATGCTGTGAGTGATTGGTTTCCCGTGAGAGTGGGGCTGCGACAGGGATGTGTGATGTCGCCTTGGTTGTTTAATATTTACATGGATGGTGTTGTAAGGGGGGTGAATGCAAGAGTTTTAGGTGGAGGTCTGAGTCTGGTGAATGTTATGGTGGAGAGTGGAATCTGAAGCAGCTGCTGTTTGCAGATGATACTGCACTGGTGACTGATTCAGAGGAGAGATTGAGACAGTTGGTAGAGGAGTTTGGAAGGGTGTGTGAAAGGAGGAAATTGAAAGTAAAGGAGAATAAGAGTAAAGTGACGAAGTGTACGAGGTTGATAGATGGTAGGGGGATGAATATAGTTTTGAATGGTGAGTTGCTTGAGGGGGTAGATTGTTTTAAATATCTAGGGTTACATGTTGCTGTGGATGGAAGAATAGATGCAGAAGTGAAGTTTAGAATAAATGAAGTAGGAAAGGTGCTGGGAGGAATGAAAAAAGTGTTTAAATGTCGTTCGCTTAGAATGGATGTAAAGAGAAGGCTGTATGAGGGTGTTGTGGTACCGACTGCATTATATGGGGCTGAAACATGGAATATGGGTGTAGCAGAGAGGAAAAGTTTGAATGTAATGGAGATGAGGTGTCTGAGGAGTATGTGTGGAGTGACGCATATGGATCGGGTGCAAAATGATGAACTGCGAAGGAGAACTGGAGTTGTTCGAGAGATGGCTGGTAGAGTTGAGCAGAGGGTGTTGCGATGGTTTGGGCATATGGAGGGAATGGATAATGAGCGATTGGTGAAAAAGATAACTAGATCTGATGTGAGAGGTGTAAGGCTGAGAGGAAGACCACAAATAGGATGGATGGACAGTGTGAAGAGAGCGCTGGATGCAAGAGGGATGTCTGTTGAGCAAGGAAGAGTGGCTGTGCGTGACAGAAATAAATGGAGAGAAATTGTGAATGAATAAGTTATGACACAGCCCTGAGGGGATATTCTCCCGCATTTGGTCTGATCAGCTAGTCAGGTCAGGTGCGGGTAAGTGGATGGGTCTGTTATGATGTGGCAGGGGGAAACCAGTTCTGCTGTCGGGCCCTGCTGCGGATGTCACTGATTGCATTGCGCAGTTGACCCTTGTGCGGTGTGGTGCGGTGAGGATCTGTCCGTTCTCCCCTTTGGGGCTAAGATGCGAATGAATGTGTTTGAATGGATGAGTAAATGGGGAGTGTGTCGTCCTGTCTCGGCTACCTCCCTTTCCTTGGGGGAAGCAGCGTAGATATATATATATATATATATATATATATATATATATATATATATACCATTTCCTGTGGCACCCCACGGGATGCATAGGGCCTCAATGAACTCTCTCCACAAATATTTGTCTCTTGCCATCTCCTTCATGTCCCACCAACACTCCTCTCCTGCTTCTTTTTTCATTGTCCTCAATCAGGTTTCCCTCGGCCTACCTCTACCTCTTCTTCCTCTAGTAGTCCACTCTGCCACATCCTGTATTAAACTACCTTCTTTTCTGTATACGTGCCCCAGCCACTTCCAGCGAGACAGTCTCACATATTAATTAACTGGTTCCACTCTCGTAATATCCCTTACTATTGCATTTGTAACTCTGTCTGGCCACTTTACCCCAAGAATCCTTCTCAGTATTTTATTCTCAAATCCTAATACTTTCTGATCTGTTGCAACTGTAATGTACCATGACTCATGCCAGTAAATTAAAATTGGTCTAACTATGGACTTGGAAGGGTGCAAGGAATAAATATGTTGGGAGAGTTGAATGATTCTTTGATCACGAAGGAAGAAGTGGAGAAGGCAGTAAAGGATATGAAAACAGGGAAAGCTGCAGGTATGGATGGGTGTGCTGTGGAATGCCTGAAGGGTGGTGGAGTGACTATTGTTGACTGGTTAGTAAGATTGTTGAATATGTGCTTTGAGAAAGGTATGGTGCCAATTGACTGGGCAAGTGCTTGTGTGGTCCCGTTGTATAAAGGCAAGGGTGATAAGTATGAATGTACTAGCTTTAGGGGTATAAGTCTGTTGAGTGTTGTAGGTAAAGTGTATGGTAGAGTGTTAATTACGAGAGTTAGAGAGGGTACAGAGGGAGTGATTAGTGATGAGCAGTGTGGCTTTAGGAGAGGGGGGGGATGCGTTGATCAGGTGTTTGCTGTGAGACAAGTGTGTGAAAAGTATTTAGCGAAAGGCAAGGATGTGTTTTGGGCATTTATGGATTTAGAGAAAGCGTATGATAGAATTGATAGGGAGGCTTTGTGGACTGTTTTAAGATTGTATGGACTTGATGGTAGGTTACTAAAAGGGGTGAAAAGTTTTTATGTAAATAGTAGAGCGTGTGTTAGAGTGGGAAATGCTGTGAGTGATTGGTTTCCCGTGAGAGTGGGGCTGCGACAGGGATGTGTGATGTCGCCTTGGTTGTTTAATATTTACATGGATGGTGTTGTAAGGGAGGTGAATGCAAGAGTTTTAGGTGGTCTGAGTCTGGTAAATGTTGATGGAGGAGAGTGGAATCTGAAGCAGCTGCTGTTTGCAGATGATATTGCACTGGTGACTGATTCAGAGGAGAGATTGAGACAGTTGGTAGAGGAGTTTGGAAGGGTGTGTGAAAGGAGGAAATTGAAAGTAAATGAGAATAAGAGTAAAGTGATGAAGTGTACGAGGTTGATAGATGGTAGGGGGAGGAATATAGTTTTGAATGGTGAGTTGCTTGAGGAGGTAGATTGTTTTAAATATCTAGGGTCACATGTTGCTGTGGATGGAAGAATAGATGCAGAAGTGAAGTTTAGAATAAATGAAGTAGGAAAGGTGCTGGGAGGGATGAAAAAAGTGTTTCAATGTCGTTCGCTTAGAATGGATGTAAAGAGAAGGCTGTATGAGGGTGTTGTGGTACCGACTGCATTATATGGGGCTGAAACATGGAATGTGGGTGTAGCAGAGAGGAAAAGTTTGAATGTAATGGAGATGAGATGTCTGAGGAGTATGTGTAGAGTGACGCGTATGGATCGAGTGCGAAATGATGAAGTGCGAAGGAGAACTGGAGTTGTTCGGGAGATGGCTGGTAGAGTTGAGCAGAGGGTGTTGCAGTGGTTTGGGCATATGGAGAGAATGGATAATGAACGATTGGTGAAAAAGATAACTAGATCTGATGTGAGAGGTGTAAGGCTGAGAGGGAGACCGCGAATAGGATGGATGGACAGTGTGAAGAGAGCGCTGAATGCGAGAGGGATGTCTGTTGAGCAAGGAAGAGTGGCTGTGCGTGACAGAAATAAATGGAGAGAAATTGTGAATGAATAAGTGATGACGCAGCCCTGAGGGGATATTCTCCCGCATTTGGTCTGATCAGCTAGTCAGGTCAGGTGTGGGTAAGGGGATGGGTCTGTTGTGATGTGGCAGGGGTAAACCAGTTCTGCTGTCGGGCCCTGCTGCGGATGTCACTGATTGCATTGCGCAGTTGACCCTTGTGCGGTGTGATGCGGTGAGGATCTGTCCGTTCTCCCCTTTGGGGCTAAGATGCGAATGAATGTGTTTGAATGGATGAGTAAATGGAGAGTGAGTCGTCCTGTCTCGGCTACCTCCCTTTCCTTGGGGGAAGCAGCCTAGGTATATAGATAGATAGATAGATGTACCGAAAGCATATTATTATTCCAAACAGATTTCAACATTCCAACAGCTCGCCAAGCCTGTCTAATCCTCTCCTCAATTTCATTGTTTAATGATTCATTAGATGATACAATCGTTCCCAGATATTTAAATTTTTCTACATTCTTCACCACATTATTCCCAATTACACAATCGATTTGGTTCTCCACGTTCATATTAATAATTTCAGTTTTTCCACAATTTATTACCAATCCCACTTTTTCTCCTTCCTCCACCAGACAATCTAGCACCCTCTGCATCCCGTAAATACTTCCGCAAATCAGTACAATATCATCAGCATAGTCCAAATCCATCAGCTTCTTATTTTCTTTCCAGTTAATTCCTGCACCTATTCTCCTTACAACCTTTTTCATAACATAATCCATAACCAAAACAAACAACAATGGCGAAAGAACTCCTTGTATCACTCCTGACCTAACTTGAAATGGATCACTCAAAGAACCACCCACCATTACCTTACAAAAAGTACCTTCATGCAGGCTTCTAATAATATTTACAAACTTTTCTGATATACCATAGAATCTCATAATTTTCAACATAGCTCCACGTGAAACACTATCAAACGCCTTTTCATAATCCATAAAACACATACTAAGTGGCATTTTCATCTCATTAGCTTGTTGCATTAGATGCCTTACAATAAAAATCTGATCATTACAACCTCGACCCTTTCTAAATCCCGCTTGTTCTTCTCTTAAAATTTTATCAATTACTGGCACTATTCTGTTCAACAAGATTTTGGAAAAGACTTTTGCAACTACAGGTGTCAAAGTTATCCCCCTTCAATTGCCACACACACTTAAATTTCCCTTTTTTGGTATTTTTATAATCACTCCATTTTTCCACTCTTCTGGAATTCCACCATTATCCCAAGCCATGTTAAAAAGTTTCAAAAGCGCATTCATCAACTCATTATTTTCCACCTTAAGCATTTCAGGGAATATTGCATCCTCTTCTGGGGCCTTAAAAATTCTTTAACTCCTTTATAGATTTTGCTACCTCTTCCACAGTTTTATCCCCTGTTTCTATCTGCAAATCTCTCTTGGCTGGCAAAATGTCCTCTTCAGCTGGGATTGGTCTATTTAGAACAGATTCAAAGTGCTCTTTCCACCTTCCTTTTATATCCAAATCTTTAGTCATCAAATTACCTTTTCTATCTTGTACAGGTATTTCCTTCCTTCTCTTTTCAGTCCCAGTTAACTCCTTTATGGCCTGATACGCTGATCTTGTGCTCTGACCGTCATTTTTACTTAATTTAATTTCTGTCTCTGTCGCCTTTTGATCATATAGTCTCCTCTTATCACGTCTAACGAGTCTTTTTACTTCAGAATGTAAACTCCAGTACTTTGCTCTAAGTACTTCAACTACCTGGCCATCAACATGTTGTTCTTCACTTCTTAACTTAGCCTCTTTCCTTTTCTGAATTGCATTCCATGTTTCATCTGACATCCACTTTTTCCTTCTCCCTTTACCCTTTTTCTTAATAGTAACCTTAGCACTCTCATGGAAAACCTCTTTTACCTCTCTCCACATTTGATTAATATCATTGTCTTCAGATTCCATCAAAGTCTGCAGGACTAGAAACCTGTTCCTACATTCCCACCGAAACTTTTCCCTCGTGCTCTCATCACATCTCAGCTCATCAAAATCATAATTATTACCTCTTGTACAATTACCATTAACGTTTCTCTTGAGTTTTATTTTAATCTTTGACACAACAAGTTCATGATCACTACCTATATCTGCCCCCCTCCTTACGCAAACATCTTGCAAATAACTCCTATACCTTCTGCTAACTGCAATGTGGTCAAACTGGTTACAATATTTACCACATGGTGAAATCCAAGTAGTCTTATGTATTTTTCTATGCTCAAAGATAGTTCCACCAATTATAAGGTCATTTGCCAAACAAAAGCTTCCAAGTCGCACCCCATTGTCGTTTCTTATACCAACACCCTCCTTACCCATACAATCTTCAAAGCCATCCCTACTGCTGTCAACAATCGCATTAAAATCACCAATGCAAACTAACACATCATGTCTTGCCACTCTATTCACTACATCCTGCAGCTTCTCATAAAAGTCATCTTTCATCTCATCAGCAGCCTCATTTGTCGGAGCGTACCCCACAACCATACTGATATTACCATGGTCAGATTTTAAACGAGCATAAAGCAAACGCTCATTATTTGGTTCAAACTCACATACTGCCTTACAAGCATCTCTACTCAGCAGTAAGCCTACTCCTTGGTAATGATTTCCATCACTCCCACCAGAAACCAACATAGTAATACCATCTTCCAAATTCATTTTATCAACTTCAAGCAACCTGGTTTCTGTAAGAGCACAAATATCCATCTTGTATTCCTTGAACACTGAAATAAGCTCTTCCATTTTACCAGCCTGATTGAGAGTTCGAACATTCCAGTTTCCTATTCTTAAGGTTCTTTTTGGATATATAAACTTATTTTTACACCATGGGATTCTTAGCACCCCCTGCCCACTTAAGGGCTGCACGGAACTGAGGGCCATTGCTTCGTCACCAGAGTTCATCAAGATTTCTTAGGCAGAAAAATATTTTACCCTGGAGCCAATGCCAGTGATTCGCAGGAACCAGACAGTGGAGAGAGAAAATTAACTAAATGAAAGTAAAATGCAGAGGGTTTGGACAGACAAAGTACAAGGGAAAGAAAGAGAGCAAAAAGAATGTAGGTAAAAGTGTCCCTTTTAGTCGCCTCTTACGACAAGCAGGGAATACTGGGGAAGTATATATATATATATATATATATATATATATATATATATATATATATATATATATATATATATATATATATATCCACTCACTTGATGTAGTGCTGCCTACTTCTTCCTTAGCCTTTCCGATTTTTTTTTTCTGTGCCTGCCCTTCTCTCTTACCATTTCTCCCATCTTTCCTGACACTTCTTGTTGCTTTTCTTTCCTTTACGGGTGGCTTTACATTGAGTGACAAGCCAAATGGTTTCCTGTAAGCCAAGAAACCATTTACAAAGCTGGCTGGTAACCATATAACCAAACCATACGTGCTCCCTATGTGTCAACAAGTGGGTTGGTGGAGGGTTAGTGCCCCTCCCTGTAAAACAAATAACTCAAAGTCACTAGCCACCCCATACTGGATTACCGCGTCTAGCTCTCTCTCTCTCTCTCTCTCTCTCTCTCTCTCTCTCTCTCTCTCTCTCTCTCTCTCTCTCTCTCTCTCTCTATATATATATATATATATATATATATATATATATATATATATATATATATATATATATATTAACCCATGCCGTCCTGGCGACGTGAATGAACGTGGCAACATTGCAAGGTCCCTAATTTGCACAATTTTCAATTTTCGCGAGTGATTTCGCAAGTGATTTTTGGCATGTATACACGGGACACCTTCCTCTATTCCTCTACAAGATGCCAAGCAGGAACAATGCCTTACACTGCATAATCTCTCCCCCTCCCCCCTGCACGCCATTGTCTCGGCAATTCACCTGTTACCAGTGACCTGGTCAATAAAGATATTCAGGGCCAGAGTGATTCCCCAATCGATGACAATGTGGAGGACAAAATTTACACAGCATCTGAGGAAGAATCAGTCAGAAATGATGATCAGGTAATGTGGGAAAAGAAAGGTCATGAATGGTGATGAGTTAGTGAGTGAAACAATGCTTATAATGCCTATATTACTGTTTGAAAACCAATATACTCTTGTACTACGTATAAATTCGTACCAAGTAAATAAATGAATACTGTTTATGAGTGGATAACATAGTTACCCTCCCGTAGAACTCGTTTTCTTTGGTGCCAGCCTGTTAGAAAACCCAGTCAGGTAAGGAAGTACACATACCTAAATCGCGTATTTTAAACCTCAGGTGAGTGATTTCTCTATGAATTTTCGATGTTTCTCACCAAAAGCGGATGTTTGGGCCAAAAAAAAAAAAGGTCCAAAAACGTCGGGATGGGCAGGGTTAATCAATAATCCCGCCATAATGCAGGACCTTCCTCCATTATCAGTATGTAGAGATGTTGCTTCTTTAGCATTATTTTATCGATATTTTTACCGTAATTGCTCTGGCGAACTGGCTTCAATTGTGCCTCCCCTTCACTTTTTCTCCCGAATACTCGGGCAGCTGGGAGCGCCCATGAACTCACACTCTATCCCCCATAATGAAGAACCTCTGCTTATCAAAATTCATTTATCCCCAGAACTACTACTCTCTGGCCTTCACTTCCTGGGAGTTGCTTCATACATACATTTAATCCTCTCATATTTAAATCCAATTGTTATACAGTTGACTCTCTCTCTTCGCGGGGGTTAGGGACCTGAGACCCCCGCAAAGATCGAAAATCTGTGTAAAATTGGTGCCCCCCTAAAAATCCCCTAGCCTCCCATTTCTTTTTTTCTATCTATCTATCTATCTATAGCCCGACGCCCTAATCCCGCAAAGGGTGGCCGCAGACAAAACGCCTCCAAGTCACTCTGTCACCCACCATTTGACTCCCCTCCCCCCAACTCACCCCCCCCTCCCTCATATACCTCTCAACTCCATCCCTCCACCTCATCCTCGGTCTACCCCTCCCTCTCCCTCCCTCCACCTCACCTACATACACCCTCTTAGTCAGTCTTTCATTCTCCATTCTCTCCACATGTCCAAACCACCTCAGTGTATTTCTCCTAATCTTTTCAACCACATCCACATCTACCCCAAAACATTCCTTCACTTCTTCATTCGTCAACCTGTCCCTCCACGTCACTCCACATGCTCCTCTCAAGTAACTCATTTCCACTGCTCTCACTCTTGACTTGTTCCTGTCTTGCAATGTCCACGCCTCGCTTCGTACATCAGGGTAGGGATCACAATACCATCATGCAGTGACTTCTTAACTTCCATACTCACCTCCCTATTTCTCATCACTGCTTTCAGTGTACCAATAACCTTTCTTCTCTGCTGTACCCTTTCACGTACTTCATCCCCCAAAGTTCCATCCTTACTCATCACACTACCCAAGTACTTGAATGCACTCACATTCTCCATATCCTCACCATCCAACCTCACTGCACACTCTGTGACTTCATTCCTCTCAAAGACCATAACTTTACTTTTGTTTACATTAACTTTCTTTTTTTAATGAAAGAAAACCCCTGTGTACATGTCAATAAACACTTTATTTATAATTAAAGTATGAAAAAAATAGTTTAATTGCGTAGGTGGATGGCCGCTCACACTGCTCGTCACAGCTACACTCTCACCCTCCACCACCGTTACCAGTTTCCCTCCCGTAACTTGTCTAGCAATTCTACCTTCTCCAGCAGGGTCATTACCTTCTTTTGGTGCTTTGGGATGCCTTCAGGAGATGTCGTGGCTGCTCTCTTAGGTCCCATGGTAAATAAAATGATGGCGTCACGGAGAGATCAGCGAGTACAAGCACACACAAGCGTGGTCACAGTGAGAATGGGTTTCGGGACAATTCCCCATCAAGTCAATTCGCAGTCACAACAATAAAAAGACAATTCGCTGTCAGGACGATTCCCCGTCATTTATTTACATTCTATAATAGTCTTTTAAATTTACCAGTTTTAAAAGTGGTGTTGGTTTATTGTTTTTATAATAAATGTAGTGACATCTGTTGAGGCTCAGCCATATCTTTCCCCACGGTTTGCGTCCACTATGGCCAATCAGAATAACATGTTGAATATTGTCATCTGAGATGAATATATACTTGTACCTCTTCAGAGTCGTTTTGAAATATACCCAGGATGTTGTAGTGCCAATGAAAATTAATGAAGACAGCTGCGGGTGATGCTAGAATATAATTCAAAGTCGAGTACAGCGAAGTAGAAACACGTTAATTATTGACTAAAAGTGCAACTTATAAATGATATCCATATTCTACGCTATTGAATGAACATAGACTTTGATAGGTCCCCCTGAAAATTAGTTATTAAAATATTAATTATTAAAAAATATGTATATTTATAGAATGAAAGGGAATCGTCGAGGGTGTGAATTGTCCTGATAGGGAATCGTCCATGTTTTGGCGGCGAATTGTCTGTTGGCAAATTGACTTGATGGCGAATTATCTCAGAACCTGAGAATGAGAGAGCCTGCCGCGAGAGATTCAAAACAATGTGGGGGTTGCACGGGTGGCTTTGCCGGCAGTATGCAGCGTGTGGCGCATGATTTGAATGTGTTTCCATTTTTCTCTGGACTTCAAAAAAGGTGATTTTGTTTCCCTGGTGACAAATCACGAACAATCGAAACTGCAAACAGAGGAACCGCGAGGACAGAGGGTTGACTGTATATATAAGTATTTTATGATTGGAGGATGCCTTTAGGCACATGGACTTATTTTTTTCTCCTTTGTTTTTCCTTCCTCCATTCATTAAAATATATATATATATATATATATATATATATATATATATATATATATATATATATATATACAGTTGATCCCCATAATTCATATGCCTCTCTACTCGTACAACTCGGTTTTCATACCGCTTTTTCACCCAAAAATCGCTCCAGTTTTCATACAGTGATCCATTATTCACACTAAGAGATGCAGCGTCATAGGTGCCACATGGTCGGCAGTCTGGCATTGTCTTCCACCAGCTATGCATCAGTCATTCAGGCTCGATTAAACTTTGTGATGAATTATATATTTTCGTTATAAAATTTTACATAATCATGGGCCCCAAGAGATTAGTGAGTCAGCTGGAGCTAAAAGTAAAGCAGTGAGAACAAGAGTTGAGCTGAAAAAATAACTCATTGCAAAGTTTGACAGTGGAACCTGTGTCTCCGATCTTGCCATTCATTACAGTGTGGCGAAGTATACCATTTCACCCATTCTAAAGAATGGATTAATGCAATTTCATTGTTTCTTATGGAAAAAATGATTCGGCTTTTAACCCTTTAACCACGGGTGTCATTCCAGAATGACATTGCAAAAACTGGACCAAACCGCGGGTGTCATTCTCGAATGTTTGTGAATATTTTGAATACCCCGCATTTTTTCCGTGCGCCAATTGTTTCAAGGGAGAGTAGCTATTAAGTTCTTTCACTCCAGCCGACCCCCACCTCCCTCCTCCCCCCCCTGGGGCCCCACCTCCCACCCCCTGGGCCCCCCACCCCACCCCGGACCAAACACGCATCAGTATCTGTCCAGCTGTGTGAGTGACAACACTGCTGATGTGGAAGTGAAGTGCAGGCAATTACAGTGCCTTTTACCTGCCTCAGTGAACACAGAGTGGGTGTTTATCGTATGTGCAGTGTTCATATATGTTTATAGTATTATTATCAGAATGAGGTTGGCATTTGGTAATGGTGTCTGAGCGAAAAATAGTGATTACAACACCGCTGATGTGGCAGTGAAGTGCGGGTAATGACAGTGCCTTTTACCTTCCTCAGTGAACACAGAGTGGGTGTTTATCGTATGTGCAGTGTTCATATATGTTTATAGTATTATTATCAGAAAGAGGTTGGCATTTGGTAATGGTGTATGAGCGAAGGTAATGGTGTGTGAGAGAAAAATAGTGATTTTAGATCGCTCACTTCTAATGGCACTGCCCATCCAGTGATAGTCAACAAAATCATGAAACCTACATCATTGCAAAGCCGAAGGTTAGTACTTTCTAATGGTACCTTATTTTTCGCTCTAGATTTATTCTGTGCAGAGTTACTGAAAGTGACAGTGATATACAGTGATGCGACAGTGACGTGCTTTACCAATAATTGTATAATGGATAATGTAGTAATAAGGGATATTTTGCCTAGAGAAAAATGTAAATATTGGCCAGTATAATAAGTGATATCGTACTAAGAGAATCTGCGGCACTTGTGTAATTCTGCGGCACTTATGTAATTCTGTGATGCGACAGTGACGCAATATAGTAATAAGTGCAGTGTAAATATAATGTATATTGCCCAGATTATATGTAAAATAATATTAGAAGTTAGAAGTAATGAAAAGATCGCCCGAAACGTCAGTGAGCGGGTGACGCCGCAGTGAAGTGAGGCGCAGCCGCAGTGAAGTGCCTTTTACCTACCTCAGTGAACACAAAGTGGGTGTTTATCGTATGTGCAGTGTTCATATATGTTTATATTACTATTATCAGAGAGTGGTTGGCATTTGGTACTGGTGTGTGGGGCGTAAAATATTGATTTTACACCCCTCACTTCTAACGGCTCTGCCCGTCCTGTGAAAGTCAACAAAGTCATGAAACCTACATTAATGGAAAGCTGAAGGTTAGTACTTTCTAATGGTACCATATTTTTTTCTCTAGCTTTATTCTGTGCAGAGTTATTAACCCCTACACCGCGGGCTTGTTTACCAATGACTTGCGTGTCCCGCGGGGTTATTTGGGCTCTTTCAGACTCTCAAAAAATATTTGCCAAAAATCAGTTATTAGCCCTAGAATAATAAAATTACATATGCTTATGGCACATACCTTCAGCTTTCTCCTGGAATGATTGTTGAGTCTTCGTCTTTACCGTAGGACTTGTGGAGACCTCTGAAGTAGGGTAACGAAGTCTCCACTTTACACTTCCCGACAACCCGTAATATGATTACCACAGCCAGATACAAACACTATAAACACTATTCTACAATTTTCAAGTAGTTTGGGATCCATACTCAAAAAAAAAAAAAACACTGTGAAAGCAATGGAAATTACGAGCGCGTCTGATCGTCGCACTGGCACTAGTTCGCTCTTGGTACTCTGTCATTTATTATTCATAAAACCCCTCACACTTTATATTTCTATTACTATATAACACTGATATATATCTACAGTCTTTATCCATAAGTTTCCTTCAGTAGTATTAGTTTATTGTCACTGTAGGGATTCAATTTCTTTCAGTAAAATACGTAGCATTCACTTTCTCGTCCTGTATACTGGCATTGAGAGTGAATGTCACTTTCATCTTCACTCTCATAACTCATAGCATTCAGACATGCTAGAGTGAAACTTTCACTTTCATTACCCCTAGGGTATATACTCGTATTCTTATAATACTACTCATTTACATTTCTATTTACGTTCTCTATTTTATTTACGTTATTTACATTTCTATTTTATTTACACTGTGTTATGCACTGTCACTTGAAGTAACTTATAAAACTATTTTCCATTGTTCACGTATATTTACATTCATTACTTTCACTTGCTGTTTACACATTATTTACAATTCCACTTGCACTGTTTTACTCAATAGAAAGATCGTAGTCACTCTTTTATCAATTGTAGCCAGACCGGCTACAGTGCAGGGACTACCTCATTAGCCATTACATGGAAGTGCTGCCTCCAACACCTGCAGGGAAAGATTCTCTGCCAGTTCATCGTGCCGACCACATCAACGCTGTATGATGAGGTGGTGGTGTGCTGAATGTGATGTGGCACTGTGCACTTACTGTTTCTTCGATTTTCACTCAAAGACCGAGTGGTAGAAGTCTGGGTATTATGCATAAGTTAGTGTTAGTTTAGTACATGCAGGTATGTTGGTTTCAGTGTAATTGGAAAAAATGATTTTACTGCTTTGTGTATATTTATGTGAATAATGGAAGCAGGAAGTTTGTTTCATGATAAAGTCGTTGCCTTATTTTATATTGAAAATATTTGTGTTTATACATATTTATGATGAAAAAGTACAAATCACAGGATAGAAAAAAGTCATAGAAGTATTTCCGATTATGGACAGTACGTGAATAATTACTGTACTTTGTTCACAATATATTTTTTTTTTTCTAGTTTTTCTGTAGTAGTTGTAGTTGTAGTGGTAGTAGTAGTGATAGTATGTGTAGAAGGTGTGGTAATAATAGTAGTAGTTGTAGTAGGGGTACTTGTATGAGTAGTAGTAGTTGTAGTTGTAGTAGTAGTACTGTAATAATAATAGTATTATTTATTGTAGTTGTAATACCCAGACATTTAGTAGCACAGCATTGGCAGAAACGAGCATCAGTGCAAGCCAAACATACATCTGTGTGTGTGTGTGTGTGTGTGTGTGTGTGTGTGTGTGTGTGTGTGAGAGAGAGAGAGAGAGAGAGAGAGAGAGAGAGAAAGAGAGAGAGAGTGTGCCTGTCTGTCTGTAAGGTGGAGTGGTGGTGAGGCAAACTGGCAGCTGGCCTCAGGGTCGTAATGGTTACTGGCCTCCCAGCAGCAAGTATGACCGTGTATGGAAAATTTTTCATGGAAATCGTGTTTGTGGTGGATTTTGGTTTTCTGGAAGTATTATCAAAGTGTTATTATTGTGGAAGGCTAGTCTAAGCCTTAGTTGTGTCACCGAACCTCTGCCACGCATAAGAACACCAGCAAAAAAAAAAAAAAAAAAAATGCCCCCTTTCCCCACTCACTTTCCCTACACGCACTTCACAGACCATTTGATGTAATCAGCTTGAAGTCAAAGAACTGGTGGATATTATGACACGTTCTTTATTTTTGGTTAACTATTGACTGAGATATGAAGGTTTAAAAATAGGCAATTTTCACAATTTCTCTCAGGAATCCCCGGCTGTGGGAAGAATTCGCAGGAAGGCGTGCCGGACAGGATGGGTTAATTTAACTTTTGGTTAGCTTAAGTTGGTAATAATAAGCTGTGATTGTCATTACTTGTCATCAAACAAGATTGTTACGTATGAGGATAAAGTTACTGTATAATGATAATTAAATGTCAAGTTATGGGTGGCAAAATGAATCCCACTGGCTGGAGTTGGAACACATAACTCAGAAGACCAAAGCCTACACACAACTATTTGTGGGCTTCATTGAAGGTTTAATTTGTCTCTTACAGAATAAGAATTGCTTGCAGGAGTTACAATCCATCATTGAATTATTTTCTTGTCCTGTAGTGGTTATGCAACACTAGGGTGACCTAAACGATGACCTCTGTCCGTTGTGCCTTGCTCCAGAAATTGCCTAATCAAACCTTTCTACAGTTCTGCTTGCACCGAATGTTTGTACTACATGTTCGGGATTTTTTTCTCCTAAATAAAGACATCATGTCCTACCTCATCTTCCCAGTAGTTGGATGCTTATTGTTAGGCCTGCCCATACCCAGGTACAGTATACTTGAAGTTTTGTTGTACATGTAAGGTGTAGGATGTAAAGGTTAGACAGTCATTGCCAGACCAAAATTATTTATGGTTCACATTTCGACTCTCAAACACTACTGTTATTGCAAATGGATGTTAAGGCTTCGGAATTTTCTGGGTTTGTTTATATTGTCATCCCATCAGTAGGAGATAATTATGAAACTTGAGGAAAATTAGGCTTGCCAATCACGAATATGTAGCTGTCGTAGAGCCCTCATAATGTTTGACATGTTATACTTAGTATTCAGACAAAAATGGGACATGACTTTTGCTTTGGATTGTACAGTGAACTTCCAGTAATCCGGCACCCGATGGTTCAGAAAACCTGATAGTTCAGAATTATCAGCCCAGGGTCATTTTTAGGTTTTCTGAAAAAAAAAAAAAAAAAACGAGAAAAATCAGGAAAAATCGAAAAATATCGAAAAATAGCCGAAAGCGGTGTGCTGACCTATCCAATGCCACACCCATGCTGCCATTCAGGAGGTCCTGGATGTTACTTTTGGAGGTGTGTGTTTTGTGTGTGTTACTGGGGCATGTTTTGAACATTTCCAGATACCTTTCCGATAGTTTGGAAAATCTGATAATCCAGAAGGTCCGTGGGCTACTGCATTCCAGTTTAAAGGACTTTTACTGTACAGTGAATGATATGACACCTTAATTTTTAAGTTATTCTGTATTTCTCATTAATCAAATTACATTTCACAGTACAGACTGAACCATAGTAGTATCTGAACATATTACTGAGCAGGCAAACGAAAAGTACAGTGAAATGCAATAAACCTCACTAACACGGGAATATTCGTAGCCAAACAAATTGTAAATTGGCCTTCTTAAAGCAGCAGTCCATCGCTCCCGCCTCTCGAAAATTCTGAGTTTCACATGTCATTACAGTAGCAAAGATAAAATTGCCAGGCATGTGCATAACACATTCTGAAGCTCCTTTGCTGCAGCAACGTACAACAGGGAGAATCACAACCCACTCAATTTGGAATCCATCCTTGGAGACAGACAGACAGACAGACAGTCAAACAGACGGGGGGGGGGGGAACTCGAGTGAAGGGTGTAGTTTCGGACAGGACCTACACAAGAACCAATCAGAGATACTGTACAATTTCATAGAGAAAATATGAAAAGTACAATATGGGGTACACAAGACAGACACAAGAGAATGTGCAGGAAACATACTCCAGATAATGCACTCTGTTTTGAAAGCCATATCTAATAAACATAAACTAATAAACTTTCTCACCTGCATTTTAATAAGAAATTACTTGGAATGATTTGTGAGAAATCAATTGCTTCAGATACATTAGAAGTTGGTCAAGGTAAATGTGCATTATTTGCAAACAGTTCATGCACAGTTTTATAATGTAGAATCTGTTTGACAGGATATTACCAATCCGATGCAGTCCCTTCTCCAAGGGAATATCTGGAGAGTAAGAGACAAGAACAATATCAGATGTATGAAAAATGGTTGATATGATTTTTGAAGACAACACTCCCAGTGCAACCAGAGACACCCGGGTTCATTTAGCAGAAAGTCTTGGTTCTCTTCCATGGTTCTACACTCTCTTTGGATAATTTTAGAGTAAAGTTGCACACAGTAAACACTGTACACTACAGTTTCTTATTTTAACTTGATATATAAGATATACCTCTCTTCAGTATGAAACAAGAGGTGACAGGCTCAACAAACCTCGCTCAACTCAACCAGTTTCGAGTTATAGCACCCTGAATATATCCATGACATTGAGTTTGACCTTTCATGGTCACTTCCGATCAAAGGTCATGGAGCCAATTAAAAATCCATGTGGGACTCCCTGTAAGTTAATAATAGTAAATATCTGTCTGAAACTAGTTTCGAGTTATAGCCCCCTGAATATCTGTGACATTTCAAGGTCACTCAAGGTTAATGGTCTTGGTGCCAAATAAAAGCCCATATGGGAGTTCCGGTATCTTGATAATAGTAAATATCTCTATCTTCAACTGGTTTCAAGTTATAGCCCTCTGAAAACACGTGACCTTGATTTTGAGCTTTCAGGGTCATTCAATTACCTCCAAACTTTAATCACTGCCTTTTTGGACAAGTGTCCACATATCCTGAAAGTTTCGTGTGATTTTTCAGCTGTTTTTCCGTAATGTAGCTAACAAAGAAGCAATCAGACAAACTCGACCAAACACAAAACCTCTCCTGACTCCGTCCCGGGCGAGGAAAAAAATAAAATGCTATTGCAATGCGCTTCTTTCAGTATGCATAGGAACAGCCCACAATTATTAGTTGGTTTCTTGAAGTGCTTGAAAGGGTACAGCAGGGAAGAAAGGTTGCTGGTTCCTTGAAAGCAGTGATAAGAAACAGGGAAGTGAGCATAGAAGTGAAAAAGTTACTACATGACAGTATTCTGATACCAACTCTAACGTACGGAAGTGAAGTTTGGACGTTGTTGGAAGGACACAAGTCAAGAGTGAGAGCAGTGGAAATTAGTTATTTAAGAGGAGCCTGTGGAGTCACATGGAGAGTCAGGCTGACGAATGAGGATATAAAGGAGCGTTGTGGTGTTGATGTGGATGTGATAGGAAGCGTTATGAGGTACACACTGAGGTGGTTTGGCCATGTGGAGAGGATGGAGGGTGAAAGACTGACGAAGAGAGTGTATGTGAGTGAGGTGGAGGGGGAAAGAGGGAGGGGGAGGCCGAGGATGAGATGGAGGGATGGGGTGGAGAGGTATATGAGAGAGGGGGGGTGTGGGTTGGGAGCAGGGGAGTGAAATGGCGGGGGACAGGGCGGCTTGGAGGCGATTTGTTTGTGGCCACCCCAAACGGGACTGAAGCGTCTGGCAATAGATAGACAGATAGATAGATTCTCACAGTAACTCGACAGCACGCACAGTAGGCTACAAGGAAATCACACCAAACCTTTTACTGCCATAAGTTTCGTTTGTCTTCGTTTCGTTTTTAAAGGCTCCAACATGGTTGCATACGTCGGCCTTGGTCACCTAATGGCGGCACTCCATGCTGCTCGATCTCTAGCTGCTTCCCTATTCAGGCCCTTATCCCTGAGGTCACACTCAATGACCTCGTCCCAGGTCTTTTTCGGTCTGCCTCTCTCAACCCTATGTATAACGTTAACACTCGCTTTTTGCACCCAGTTGTTATCCCTCATCCTCTCCACATGCCCAAAGCATTTCAATCTACGTTTTCTCATCACAACACCAATACACTCCAGCCCCATCCTACCTCTCAACTCTGATCATAAACCTAGCCCCCCCAGGCCTTGCACTCGGAGATGCGTGAAACTAACCAGTATTTGTGGTCTGTTCCTTAACAGGTATAATTTATAGAAATTCAAGAAAGTATAATGGAGGAAACGTCAAAAAAAAAAAAAAAATCTTATATTTAGTCGACAACAACGTCCAATCGGCAGGAATTCACAAATTTCTTCCAATGGTTTTCTTAAAGTAAGAAATGCATGAGAAATCACCTCGGACACATAAGACAATATGCAAGAGAACGTCCTGTATACATTGTACAATACATTTTCCCACAACAACCATAGTCAGTCATGTTCACTCATATTTCCTAAACTTTATGTTGTCATCTGCTTTTGCTGGATCAGATAACGAAAACTGCCCCCCAGAATGCTCAAAGCAAGAATGGTATATTGGAAAGTTTTTCAAAGGAATGTGTCTAGTCCATAAAGCAAGAAATAAAATTTCCCTACTGCTTCAGCAACATGCTATTTGGAAAATATTTGGATGAGCAAAATAGACTTCCAAGAGATTGGATGTGCTAAGCTGTCTCCATGACTTCAATAACCTCGCACAACCGTTAACTTTGTACAGATCTGTCGTTCACCCCTATGTGGAGTACAGCTTCCATGTGCGGAGGGAGGCGGGGGACTTCCTACAAATGGTTCACTTAAACAGGGTGGAGCCAAAGGCTTTTCAGATCATCATTTCACCACCTCTTATTGACTCCTTTCTATCTCCGACATCATTTCTCTTGTTATTGTTGCTTTACCCTGGCCTGTCTGACTGAGCATCCCTGTCAATCACATGTATGCAACTGCTTCAGCACAACACATACTCAAAAACTGTGTTTGGATCCAGTGTCCCGTTACAGAATACATGCCTCACCAGGCTCAGGCCAGAGTCCTTTCCACAGTGAGGTGCGGGGAATTACGTGGAAGCTTGGCTCCCGGATGGAAGCTGCAGCTGCTCCACCCATGGTGCACAGGACCACCATGTATAGACTTCTTGTCAGTGCCACTCCTTATCTGTCCAACCTTCTGTTGCAACAGCAAGAGGTACTCATTACTTTCATTTTTTCATTCATGTAGCAGGTCAACTCTGGAACTGTCTTTCTTAGTCGGTTTTTCCCTCTGATTATGACCTCCAGTCATTTAAATACAATATACTTAGACATCTCCAAATGAACAGATCTTGAGTTTGACTCTCTTTTGTTTAATTTTCTTGAAAAAAAAAAAAAAACTTTATTGGAACCCAGGGTTTAGTTTGTCTTTATATGAACTCAATAAATCTATCTATCTATCTATAGCCCGACGCCCTAATCCCGCAAAGGGTGGCTGCAGACAAAACGCCTCCAAGTCGCTCTGTCACCCACCATTTGACTACCCTCCCCCCAACTCACCCCCCCTTCCCTCATATACCTCTCAACTCCATCCCTCCACCTCATCCTTGGTCTACCTCTCCCTCTCCCTCCTCCCACCTCACCCACATACACCCTCTTAGTCAGTCTTTCATTCTCCATTCTCTCCACATGTCCAAACCACCTCAGTGTATTTCTCTTAATCTTCTCAACCACATCCACATCCACCCCACAGCATTCCTTCACTTCTTCATTCGTCAACCTGTCCCTCCACGTCACTCCACATGCTCCTCTCAAGTAACTCATTTCCACTGCTCTCACTCTTGACTTGTTCCCCTCTTGTAAGGTCCATGCCTCGCTTCCATACGTCAGGGTAGGGATCACAATACTATCATGCAGTGACTTCTTAACTTCCATACTCACCTCCCTATTTCTCATCACTGCTCTCAGTGTACCAACAACCTTCCTTCCCTGCTGTACCCTTTCACGCACTTCATCCCCCAAAGTTCCATCCTTACTCATCACACTACCCAAGTACTTGAATGCACTCACATTCTCCATATCCTCACCATCCAACCTCACTGCACACTCTGTGACTTCATTCCTCTCAAACACCATAACTTTACTTTTGTTTACATTAACTTTCAGATTCCTCCTCCTACACACTGTCCCAAATTCATTCACCAAACCTTGCAACTCCCATTCATCTTCACTCAACAGCACTGTATCATCAGCAAACAGCAACACCGGAAGCTTCCAAATCTCACCCTCATTCATTAGAGCCACCCCCACATCCACTGCCCTACCCTGCACCTCCTTTACAACCCCATCCATGTATATATTAAACAGCCATGGAGACATCACACAACCCTGTTTCAGTCCCACCTTGAGATCAAAGAACTCACTCAGCTCACCATCCATTCGCACCGTAGCCCTAGCTCCCTCGTACATACTCTTCACAGCACTCAACAATTTCCCCTCCACTCCATATATTCTTAATACCTTCCACATACCTTGCCTATCTATTCTGTCATAAGCTTTCTCCAAGTCCATGAAGGCAGCATACACTTTCCTTCCCTTCTCTAGATATTTCTCCACTAAACATCTTAGAACAAATATCTGATCTACACACCCTTTTCCCTTCCTAAATCCCCCTTGTTCTTCTCCAACTAGCTCCTCTGTCATATGCCTAACCCTATCAATGAGTATTCTACCATATATTTTACCAGTCACACTAAGTAGGCAAATACCCCTATGGTTACCACATACTTCTCTCTCTTCTTTTCCTTTGTATAAAGGAACAATAATACCTGATTTCCAGTCCTCTGGAACCCTTCCCTCTTCCCAAGCCAATCTACACAACTTCCATATCCACTCCACAACAATCTCACCCCCATACCTAAGCATTTCACCACACACTCCATCAATACCTGGGGCCTTTCCCAACTTAATATTCTTCATCGCTTCCACGACCTCCGCCCTACTGATCTCTTCCTCCCTCCTCTCATCTCTTCTTCTCCCAGCCATTCCCCAACCACTTATACTCGCACTGTTCTCACTCTCCACATTCAGCAAATCCTCAAAGTGCTCCTTCCATCTCTTCAGTTTCTCTCTCTTCTCCACCAACAATCTATTAATAACCAAAAAAATAGTTGACACGCAAAAACTGGCATATGAAAATAAGCATGCAAACAGTTAATGGGCTGCATGTACTGTATTTAATTTTGGTTATTGGTCCCCTTTTACCGCCGTACGTCATTCCTGACACTAACCCTCCCCATTTATCTGGGCCTGGGGCTGGCACCAAGTCTGGTTGTCTTGCTCCCTCCGATCCGATCCGATGATTTTTCAGGGATATGCCTTTGTAACAGCTCCGCTCTTCTTCGTCTTCAAGACAGTATAGCTGTGGGGAGTGCAGTTAGACTGAGTAACACTAACAGGCCATTCTAGTATGGCCTCTGTTAGTTGAAACAACACTCAGGTCCACCCACCACTGCAAGGCAGCACTCCACATGCAGGCTCATCTCCATCCCTGAAGAACACTCGCCACTTTTTAATGGCTGGAGCTGTGGTTTACGAGGACTTCAAGAGTGGTGGAAGATGAAATGACCTGGCCAACCTCCTTGTCCTCACTTCCAAGAGGCCACCAGCACATTTTATGGCTGGCGTTTTCCCTCACAGGGGCCTCAGGAGAGGTGGCAGGGTAAGGTGTCTTCGCCATCCTCATCTGCACCCTCATCGTCCTCACCCCAGACTGGCCACCACTTCCCCCATCTGGGGCTCTAACTCAAGAGCGTTTTAGGGAACCTTCATATGGGGTTAAAATGATGAGTATACCAAATTTAACGGCATTCTTTAAAAATAGTTCAATGATAATGTCAGCATTTCACCATCTCCTCTGGCTGGGACTCTGACACAAGAGGACCTCAATAGATGTGAGGGATGCTCTTAGTTTGACTGCCGGTACAAGGCCCCTCCAGCATGGTTACACCCATCCAGACCAGCCCCATTAAGTCGAAGCAGCACTCAAGCCTGCTCACCACTGCAAGGCATTCCACGAGCAGAACGTTACATGTCAAATAGCCCCGGAATATGTGGAGGGAAACAGGCAAAATATTCTAGTTCCATAACGCAACTTCAGAATGCATGTTGTTTATAGAATATCACATTCATTCATTCATTCATAATCTAAACCAGTGTTGCCCCATGAGAAGAGTAGTAGCCAGGGGCTAAGTAGGTTTGGTCCTGACATTAACCTGCCCTATACCAACTAATTTATTATAAAACCCACCCCCAAAACTCAACAAATTTTTTACTTTTTTTTTTTTTGGCTCCAACCTCCGCTTTTTATGAGAAGCATAGAAAATTCGGAGAGAAACCGCTCACCTGAGGTTAAAAATGCCCTAAACAGGTGAGAGACCCCTCACCTGGTACCGCTTTCTGTGAAGCCGTGCTCCATATGAGACTATTTCTATGGGAGGAAAACTTAACCAGAACCACTCAGAATAGGTAGATATTTATTTATTTGGTACGAATTTATATGTAGTACAAGAGTATATCGGTTTTCACACAATAATATAGGCGAAATAAGCATTGTTTATTCACCACATACATCAACATACCACACCTACTTTGGCAACGTTACCTCCTCATCACTTCTGCTCATTACTAACTCTGGTGCCACGTAATCTTTGTCCTCCACATTGGGAATCATTTTCGCCTTGAATATCGTCGTCGGAGAGACCATGGTGCTATATGTCTTTTCTGGCCAGGTCACTGCTAACAGGTGAGTTGCCAAGAAAATGGCGTGCTGGAGGTAGGGGGGGTTACACAGGGTCAGGCAGTGTCTCCGCCTAGTTGGTAGTAGAGGAAGGTCTCCCACACATGCTTACCAAAAATCTCCCACGAATCATGAAATACGTGCAAATGACAGGCCTTTCAATTGCAAACCGTACAATGCACGTCGTGGGGACTGAGCATGAAAAAAAGTTGCAACGTGCATCGTACATTGGGGGTACGGGGCAGGTTAAAGATGAGAGTGACCAGCCACACTCGTCCCTAAGTGGCATTACATGAGCAGTGAGCCCCAACCATCCTTTGGATATAAACCTGCACATGCTGAATTCAACTGGAGCACTTTAATTGCCCGCTAAACCACCAGGTGCTATAATTTGGTTATGTGGTCACTACCCAGCGTAGTAAATGATTTCCTGGTGTACGATCGCCCAAAGAAGTGATGTCTCGCTTTCTTTAAGTTTTGGGCAAAACTCCCTGGGTCTGGCAGTGTTCATTAGGAGATGGAAACAGTCTTTGCCTGCCCTGCAAACATTATTTATGGTGTAATAAAACTAATCTTGCAAAAATATTAGGTCAGCTTTTTTTTTTATATCAATCACTAATTAAATAAAAAGTGACATCTGGTACATTTTCATGACTCATGCCAGCAGTTACCAGTGAAGCGATTTTCCCACTAAATTTAGAGATTTAAAAGCAATCTAGCCAGTAAAACATTTAATTACATTTATCTGTCTTTTTTTTTTTTTTCAGGCCTTGCCTATCTTTTTTTTTTTTTTTTTGTTAATTTCCCTCAGTCTGGCAGATTTTTACCACATCTGAGGCTAATTTAGCAGATTTCTAATCCTTTGGCAACACTGCATGCCTGGCCTTCTGATCCATCAGTCATTACCACACCATGAGTGGGAAAGGATGTTTCAACCTTTGTCACGGTTCCCCCTCCCTTTTTAATATAATCCTTTTTAGTTTTAGTTCTCGTCATTGTTGCACTCTTGCTTCTAACAATCACTCTCTCCCTCTTTAGTTCTCTTATGAAACTGAATTTCATCGTGTGAATATAAAATGACCAATTTTCCCCTTATGATTGCACTGGTTTCATTAACTTCACTGAATGTTGGCAGATTAATTTGCTTCTTGACAGCAACACAAGTGGTAAGTGGTTGTTCATGGGCACACGTACTATCCCTTTTCATGCACAGACTCCAAACGAGTCATTAAATACCATCCTGTACAACGCATCATGATGCAAATCGTTTCAAACAGAGGAGGACATAAGTTTCCCGCCGATATGTGTCATATTTTGGTAGGTTTTTTTACCTGATTCGTGTCATGGTGCGCTTTACAGGTTGACAATCTAACGACTCAAACCACCTGCACCTGAGAGGGTTAATTTGTCTTGGTCATGTGCTACGAGGGATTTCATTTAGCAAATTTCCTATGTTCTACTTCTATCTATCCGTTAACTGTCTTCTTACTGTTATATTTGCTAAATAAAATGCTGGAATATTTGCTAAATAAAAAACAATAATCTCCTTGCACTAATAGGATGTACTTTCTTGTTGATAAATCTTGCTTAGCACCTAGCGCTAATGGATTTTACCATGTAAATATCATCCCACATAGAGAATTAAATGTAGATAATAATACATTTTCAGACATTTATTTTTCTGATCTGATGGCACTAGTGATTTCAACATTACCATTATCCGAAGGTTTTAACTGATGGGACATTTTTCCTTCAGTATTGTTGATTCTGAATGGAAAATAGGTATTACGAGAGTTTCTCCGCATTTTAATCCTGAAACCGTTGAGTAATAGGCTGTGGGTTTCACATTCTTTTGCACGGCTAAGCCTCAACTTTAGTAGTATTGTGGTTCCCCTTCCGTAATGTGAGATATACATGGTAAAAACACTGATGTATTACTTTTTGGTGTTGTTTACCCAAATACTGCTCTTTCCAGTGTGCATTATTCAATATATAACCTGGCCATCGCAGTTGCCAGATACCACTTTCTGAGCAAAAGGTACTTGGAATTGGGTCATCACTTTCTGGGGCATTTGTACAGGAATCCATTTGGCTTCTCACTCACTGTAGAGTCTGCAGGCAGCAGCATTAAACCAGTAAGCCAGTAAAAGCCTTAAAATATGCATATACCAGTGTGCAGGGTATCAATACTTAACGCAAAAGTGATCTCCTAGATTTAGTAGTAAAAAAGGAAAATCTTCATGTTATTTTTATTACTGAAATCAAGATAAATTCTCATGATTTGTCTGCACAGTATTTTGATTTTTTTTTAATGCAAGAAAGAATGAACTAAAGGTGAGGATCCTGCAAACTGTTCCTTCCAAGAAAAAAACATAAACAATACAAAAGAGAACCAAATTCAAGATCCGTTCCTTTCGAAATGCCTGGACACACTACGTTTGAAAGACTGGAGATCATAGGAAGTAGGAAATACAGACAGAGGGAGACAGTTCCAGAGTTGACCTGTTGCATAAATGAAGGAGTGGGAGTAACGGTTCACTATTGCATTAGAGAGTTCGACAGAAAAGGGATGAGAGTTTGTTGATAGACGGGTGCTACTCACTCGTCATAGAGGTGGAGGGATGCAAGCAGATAGTTCAGAAGTAGCGATAGAGAAGAGATAAAGATGGAACAGAGACAGAGGTTGAAGCGAGCCAATAAGAGGAGGAGAGTTAATGAGATAAAAAGCCTTTGACTCCACCCTATTGAGAAGAGCTGTATGTGGGGAGCCTCCCCACACATGAGAGTTGTAACTATTATGCCATCTATAGAAAAGATAGGCACACTGGTGCTGGTGGCTTAGTTACTGTTGTAGTTCAGAAAGATCTTCTTCAGAATACTCAAATGAAGTGTGGAGAAATAATGAGACAGTAGCTTGTATAGTTGAAATAGAGGGAAACAGAACACTTTTAGGGTGCACATAGGCCTCCAAATTCTCTTGAAAAGAATATATTCAAAGTTTAAGGCAGTCATTAGTCGAAATGTCTAATACACATGTTAATCAGGTTTTGTTGTGGTGATTTCACTTTTAAGAAATTGATTAGGGGAATCAGTTTGTAGATGGGAGTGTAGAAAGTGAACAAAGTAAGCTATATGCAGCTAGTAAAGATGCACTCTTATACCAGCATTTCAACGAGTTTACCCGTACGACACGGGAGTGACAATCCTGCACTTTTTTATCTAATTTTTACCAAAGCTAAACTAGAGATAGAGGATCTAGAGTACAGAGCACCACTAGGAACTAGTGATCATAGTGCACTAGATTTCAGTCACCTGGTGGAATGGACTCCATTCAGTCACCAACATATACAACAAGGGGAGCTACTACAAAGAGACTACACAGGCAAATATGATGTTTAGCAATATAAATTGGGAGGAAGATTTTAGACAAAAGAATGTAAGTGAAAAATGGTGCATTTTTTTTTTTTTAATGGTACCACTCAGTTGTCAAAACGTGTGTACCACTACTGTATGTGGTTGCTCCAGCAGGATCAAAATGCAGGGCAAAGTGATGACTCGAAGAGTTTTAAATATGACCAGGAAAAACAAGCAAGCTTGGAAGAAGTACCTAAAAAGATCTCGAGCCAGATACAACAACTACTACAGGATAAGAAACGAAGCACTTAACCTGCAATGGATGCCAAGTATTCCTTTGAGAAGAAACTAGCTTGCGAGGTCAAAGCTAACCTGCATGTTTTCTATGCATATGCCTGTAGTAAGTAAGATTAAGGAAGAAGTTACGAAGCTCAAAAGAGATGATGGATCCCTGTCAACTAGTACCATGAAGTCTTGCGAGATCTTAAACAAAGCTTTCCAGAAGGTATTTACGAAAGAAAATGATGATCAAATCCCAGATATCTCTACTTTTGAAGGAGAGAAACTGTCAATGTGATTTTAGCACTGAGGATGTTCACAGAATCCTTGAAGGACTAAGGGCTGAGTCAGTTCCTGGACCTGATGGAGTACACCCCATGGTACGGAAGCCTCTTTGGATGATCTATAGATAATCACTCAGTACAGGTGAAGTACCAGAAGTTAGGACAAGAACTAACGTGAGCCCTATCTTTAACCCAACCAATCCCGACGTTTTCTGGGCAGTGGTATGCCCCAGTCCCAACATTTTTGGATCTTTTTTTTTTTTTAGCTCAAACATCCGCTTTTGGTGAGAAACATCGAAAATTCATAGAGAAATCGCTCACCTGAGGTTTAAAATACTCGATCCAGGTACGAGTTCCTCCTTACCTGACTGGGTTTTCTAAGAGGCTGGCACCAAAGAAAACGAGTTCTACGGGAGGGTAACTATTTTATCCACTCATAAACAGTATTTATTTATTTACTTGGTATGAATTTATATGTAGTACAAGAGTATATTGGTTTTCAAACAGTAATATAGGCATTATAAGCATTGTTTCACTCCCTAACTCATCACCATTCATGACCTTTTTTTCCCACATTACCTGATCATCATTTCTGACTGTTTCTTCCTCTAATGCTATGTAAACTTTGTCCTCCACATTGTCATCGATTGGGGAATCACTCTGGCCCTGAATGTCTTTATTGGCTAGGTCACTAGTAACAGGTGAATTGCCGAGACAATGGCGTGCAGGGGGGGGGGGAGAGATTATGCGGTGTAAGGCATTGTCCCTGCTTGGCATCTTTTAGAGGAATAGAGGAAGGTGTCCCGTGTATACGTGCCAAAAATCACTCGCGAAATCACTCGCGAAAATTGAAAATTGTGCAAATTAGGGACCTTGCAATGTTGCTGCATTAATTTACGTCTCCGGGATATGAGTGCACATCATGTGAGGACGTGAATTCACGTCTCTGGGACGCGGCGGGTTAAGAAGGGGGGAAAAACTAACTCTCTTTAATGTCGACCAGTCAGTCTGACTTCTGTTCCTGTAAAGTCTTAGAAAAACTGTTACGAAGGAGCCTTGTTGACCACCCAGGAAAAGACAACCTACTCAAAAACTATCAGCGGAGGTTTAGGTCAGAAAAGTCTTCCCTAACACATCTTGAATATCTCGAAGAACTGGAGGATGCAATAGATGAACGAGACAGTGTTGATGTAATATACTTGGTCTGTAAAATGGCTTTTGGTATTGTCCCACATTGTCAACTCAGGCCAAACTAGGTGTTGTTGGTGTACACAGTGAAATACTAAGGTGGATTACCAGCTTCTTGAGGAATAGAAAGTAGAGAGTCAGCATCAGAGGAACACATTAGGAATGGCTATAAGTGTCGAATGGAGTCCCACAAGGCAATGTCGTTGGACTAGTACTGTTTCTGGTTTTTATTATTGCTCTTTTAGAGGGAACCTGTTCAAGTGGAAAACTCTTTGTTGATGATACAAAAATTTACTGCAGGATAAAAACTCCACAAGATGGCATTACCCTGCAAAAAGACCCAAACAAACTAAGGAGGTGGAGTGAGAAAGGGCTACTGCAATTTAATGAAGAAAAATGTAAGGTTATGCACTTTGGGAAGCAGAACCCAGGATACGAATACTACATGGGATCCACTCTGCTCACCACCACCGTAAGAGAAAACGACTTAGGAATCATCGTCACCTCTAACTTGAAACCTGCAGCACAAATGGCCAAGACAGCGGAGAGTGCTAACTCAGTGGTGGGCCTTTTAAAGAAAATTTTCTCATGTCTGGAACCTGAAAGGTTCCTGGCTCTGTGTAAGGCACTAATTAGCCCTGACTCGAGTACGCCATCCAGGTTATACCAGGAGGGACATAATGAAATTGGAGCAGGTGCCACGTCGAGCCACAAAATTAGTTCCAGAACTGACTGAGCTTCCATATAAACTGAGGTTGACTTGCCATATCACATCACTGGAACAGCACAGAATTAGAGGGGATATGATTGAAACCTACAAAATATTGAAAGGTTTTGACAGAGTCAAGGATGGTTGTTTCCTACAGCTAACACCAGAGGATATCCACATAGAAACGCGGGGACGTAGTCTAAAAGTAGCAAATCCCGACACAGAAAAACCCAGAGGAATAACTTCTTTAGTACGAGAGTGATAAAAAAATGGAATAGTCTGTCTAAGTCTGTAATTTCTAGCCCAAATATTAACGTGTTTAATGATAAGTACGACCAGCATGAGACAGAGCTATTGAGAAGTGCCACCCTGTATGAGCTTTGACTTCCTTGCCTCTTTTACTATCACTTAGGTAAGCATCACTAAGGCAAGTTACCCATAGACAGAAGGAATCGGAAAGAATGAAGGGAAAAAAAAAAGACAGAAGAGAAGGATGGAAAGAAGGAAGGAAGAGAGGAAAGGGCAGGCACCCGAGAGCAGCACTACATTGCATAATAATAATCATCATCATCCGGACTTCCTTTCCCACCCTAGGGCAGGGTGAGGAGTAGCAACTTCCACGCAGCCCGAGTTTGCTCCGTTCAATTCGCCACGCTTCCATTCACTCATCATACAAGCCCCCGGAATCCTGGCTCTATCTGATACACCAAAAACATTCACCACATTCTGTAACTTCACGTAAACGAATCTGAGAGAGTCAGTCCGGACGCTGTCACGTTAAAAAGGGGTGCCAAATCGCTGAACATGCACTTCTCACAACATTCATCCAGCCAGCTCGATCTTTTGTCAGTTTCCAAGCCTTACCGACTTCAATACCTCTCTTCCTCACACACTCATCCATTATATCCCTCCACCCTCTCCTTGGCCTATTTCTCCTCCTTCCTCCTTCAAATTTGCTCAGATATACCTTTTTCACCACTCTATTGTTATCCATTCTCACCACATGACCATACAGTCTCAGTACACTCTTTTCGATTCTGGTGTCCACAGACTTCCTCACTCTGCATCTTTCACGAATCACGTTATTTCGTATCCTATCCACTTTCTGAATTCCACATACATTCCTCAGCAGTCCCATCTCCACTGCTCTCACTCTTGACATTTCATTTTCATGCCACACCTTTGTGCACACTCAAATGTTAAAGTTGGCACTCACACTCCATTTAAGCCTCGTGCTGCTGCAATACTCAAGCCTCTGTTTCTTATCAAGGCCTTCATTGCACCAGCTACTTACCTTCTTTGTGTCACTCTACATTCCACTTCTTTTGCACATTTTCCTCTCTTTTCTGTCACTGAACCCAGGTATTTGAACTCTCTCACCAATTCCAGTCTCTCTCCAATAACGATAACATCACACTGGTAGTCACCTTCTTTCTCAATAACATTACCTTACTCTTTTCTACATTTACTTTCAAGGCACGACATTCACAGACATCAGCAAAACGCTGCACTAGTCTACCAAGTTCTTGTCCGGTATCTGCAAGTAGTACAGCATCATCAGCATACAAGAAATTTGAAATATTGCACAGATTCCCATTCATTGCCAATGCCATCCCTCTCTCCATTACTCGTGTTTTTACTTCTTTCATCACCCCATCGATATATGTATTGAACAACAATGGGACATCACACAACCTTGTCGCATGCCCACATTGATTGTGAATCATTCATTTAGATGCCCATTTACCCTTTTGCATGCTTCACTACCATCATAAAAAATCTTGACGGCACCCAGCGGCTTACCATCTACACCATACGTGCGCAAAACCTTCCACCATCCTTCTCTGTCTACTTTGTCGTATGCTTTTTCCATATGCGTAAATGCCATAAAAAACTTACAGTCCATCTCACAAGTCTTATCCACTATTTGTCTTACTGCAAATGTTTGATCCACCCATCCCCTGCCACTCCTAAAGCCACCTTGTTGATCTTTCACTAGACTTCTGATATCTTTCTTACTTTCTCTATAATAATTCTTCTTTATACCTTCCCTACCACACTTAAAAAACTAATGCCACGATCATTCTTACACTCACTTCGCTCACCGTTGTTTTTGTACAGGGGTACAACCACAGCCCTTTTCCACTCTGCTGACACAGTTTCGCTCATCCATGCCTTCTTACATGTTTCCAACAAGCACTTCATTCCGCTCTCTCCAATACACTTAATCATCTGCGTATACACCTCATGAACCCCAGCTGTTTTTCCAATTTTCAGCTGCTTTGCAGCGTTCTTCACCTGTGCGAGTGTCAACTTTCCTGGCACTGCATTCCTTCTCTGCACACCACCAATCATGTTTACAGCGGCTATGCTCTCCCTCAGTTCCCATTCATCAAGCTTTCTAATATTCTTTCCATCTGGTCCTTACTTCATCCCCATGTGTTAATATTTAATCTACCACCTACATTCTTCAAACCTTCACACATCTTCCCGCTGTCACTTCTACATTTCCGCACCTCATTCCAGAATACCTTCCTATTTTCAAAGTAATTTGCATTCATTGTTCTTCCTAAATCATCATTTACCTCCTTCTTTTTCCTCTTCACTAGTCTCTTTATGTGCTTCATGCTCTCACTATGTTCAGTTCATATTTCAATTGAACTCCTGTCCTGTAACCACTCTAACCACGTCTTCCTCTTTTCCTCCACTGCTCTCTTAACCTCTTCATCGCACCATGCCGTACCTTTTCTTCTTTGTTGTTGCTCTTGCCACACCACACATCGCTTTGGTATACCTATTTAAGCATTCCCCTTATGCATTCCACAGGCTGTCCAGATCCATTTAATTCCAATTTACCGATTGTAACTCCTCCCCTACTTTGGTCCTGTATTTATCTGCCATTTCTTTGATACTCAGCTTCTCGACTTCAGTCTTTCTCCCTGACTGCTCCTCTCTCTCCTGGTCCACCTCACTCCTCTCAACCTGATCTTGCATAACACAGTCATATGATCTGACAGACCTCCACATCGTCCTCTCACGGCCCTCGAATCAGCAACTATTTCCAGCATCGATTTTTGCTCCAGTCAGGCCCCTTTCAACACGATCCCCGTTCCCTCTATACCATGTATATCTATGTGCATCCTTGTGTTTGAAATACAAGTTACAAATTCACAACTTTCTTTCTTGACACATATTCTTCAGTTGCTTCCCATTTTCATTTTCTCCTGGTACTCCATCACAACACACAATGTCATCCTCAGGACTAGTGCCTACATTTCTATTCATAATGCCCATTACGATCACGTTGTAGCTCCTGGGCATTTATGCCACTGCTTCACTCAGCTCATCCAAAACCAGTCTTTCTCTCTCTCTCAATTCTGCCATCACACGGTACATACGCTGCAATCACTCCCACTTTCACTTTATCAAACCTGAACTTGATATACATACATCTCGAGCTGACACATTTGTAATCTGTCATTCCACTCTGCCACACTTCATTCATCAACAAAACAACTCCTTCCTTGCATCTTCCTCGCCCATTCATACCCGACCTTACACATTTTACACCCTCTTACTCCTCCACTTCACACCCTTTCATCTTTGTTTCACACAAAAACTTCACGGCATATCTCACACCTTTGAACACATACGCCACTTCCACCCTCTTGCTCTCCTCATTCACACCTCTCACATTCCACATGGCCATGCGAATCTTCCCATTTGGTTGGTGTCCTGGGCAGGTATTGGGCCCTCCGAGCCTCTCCGAAATATTGACCATGATTAAGTGATTTTAGATGAGAGAATCTTGGGGACTCTTAGCCCGGCGAAAAACCCGGTTATATAGTTACCACCCAGCATAGTAAATGGTTTCCTGGGTACAGGAAACCGTGGTAATAATAATAATCATCATCATCATCATAATCATCATCATCATGACCTCCTTTCCCACCCTAGGGCAGGGTGAGGAGTAGCAATATCCTTATCCTTAGCACCTAAATAACCATTTTGGGTGATTTTAACATACATAATGTTGAATGGTTATTGCATTCTGCCAGGACTGACGACGCTGGTGTAGAGTGCGAACTGTTTGCAGAATCGTTTAATCTCAACCAGCTGGTAAAGCAGCCAACCAGAATACCTGATAATCCTGACCATAATGCCCATCTCTTGGATTTATTCTTGACAAATAATCCAGATTAATACAGGATAGAGGTACTGTCACTACAGGATAGAGGTACTGTCACCACTTGGATCCTCTGACCACAATCTCATCAAAGCCTCATTAGTTAACCCCCACACCTCTCCGTTCTGAACCTGTCAGGGTGACCCGATGGCATTTTGATAGGGCAAACTGGGATGGATTTAGAAATTATCTTGCTGACATTCCATGGCAGTCTTTCTTCTCTAGTGATCCCAATTCCGCCCAGTCCCACATTTGCAACTTAATACTAGCTGGTATAGATTTATTAATACCAAGTCAACAGTTCACTAAAATATCGAACTCTCCAAAATGGTGTGATGGCAACTGTGCCAGAGCACCAGCCTAAAAGTCATTAGCATATAACTTTTACTTAAAATCAAAAACATCTGAATCACTCTCCCAATTTAAAATTGCTAGAAATCATGTAAAAGCTGTATTAAATCTAGCAAAATCAAACTTTCTTCGAAAGCAAGCATCAAAACTACTTAACAAACCTAATGACAATAGAATATTCTGGTCAAATCTTAATTCTTTCACTAATAACTTTAACAAGTCATCTTCCATTCCCCCACTAAAATCTTCAGATGGTAACATTACAAATGACCCGCGTGGGAAAGCAGATATTTTTGCCAGTACATTTGCCAGAAACTCTGCCATAGACGATACCAGCCAGAATGTCCCAGTACTAGAACTTGACTCTCCCGAAATTGCCCAACTTAAAATACAGACATGATATGTAAAATCCATCCTAGACAATTTACCTACCAACAAAGCTCCAGGCCCAGATGGAATTCCGCCAATTGTTTTGAAAAAGTGTTCCTCTGAATTTGCCTCTGTTCTAGCTAAATTATTCAGACTATGCATACGTACTTCTTTTTTTCCCAAATTCACGGAAAGAAGCCAATATCCACGCAATTCCGAAGAAAGGAAGTTCCTCTGACCCCTCTGATTACAGACCAATAGCTGTCACATCTTCTCTTGGTAAGGTATTTGAAACTTTAATTGATAAGCACATTGTTAAACATCTTGAATCCAACAACTTAATTAATGATAGACAATATGGTTTTCGCCACGAAAGATCCACCATTGACATACTCAATCTCCTAACTCATACCATCCATTAATCAATTGATCTGCATGGAGAAACTCATGCAGTAGCTCATGATATTTCTAAAGCTTTCAAACTCCCTTGCTATGGACTAACGCCTTTTGTTCCTTTGATTTCATCATATCTTAGTAACAGGAAAATAAGGTAAAAAGTACATGATGTATATTCCAATTTCCACTGAATTAACGCCAGCGTCCCGCGGGGGTCAGTTCTGGCGCCAACCCTATTCCTGGTTCATATTAATGATCTCTTATCTGTCACTCACAATCCCATTCATTCATACGCAGATGACTCAACACTACATTGTTCATTCACACTCAGACACCCATTTACAAAGAGTACTATCTCTGCCTCTCAACTCAGTACAGCCATCTCCATAAATCAAGACCTATTTACGATCAGTGAATGGGGACAAAACAACCTTGTTTCTTTTAATGCTAGTAAAACTAAATATATACAATTACTAAGAGACAGATATTGCCAGATTCGTACATTACCTTCAGTGCCACTAATATTCCCATCTCCAAAAGTATTGAAATTCTTGGCATCTCACTTAACAGTGACCTCAGCTGGACCTCTCATGTTAGATCACTTGCTAAAACCACCTCAAAGAAACTTGGATTATTGTACAAAGTCAGTAACTTCTTCGCTGATGAGCAGTTGGCTATAATTTATGAGTCATGTGCACTCTCAGATTGAATATTGCTCACCCTTGTGGAATGGATGTGGAGAGATTGCATTAAAACAACAAGATAAAATTCACAACAAAGCTGTTAGAATTATGAACAACCCTGCCATTACAAATAAACTACCACTCCTGCAAGTAAGAAGGAATGTTGCCTCACTTGCATTATTTTACAGAAATTTTTTTGGCAAATGCTCAGACGAAGTTTCGTCCATGGTGCCACCTTTCCATGCCTTCCCTCGTGTTGCTCAGGCATCTGGTAGCGCTCATGACTGGAATATCACTCAGCCATATTGCAGAACTTCTGTGTATCAGAATTCTTTCATTCCCCGAACTGCATCTCTCTGGAACTCGCTTCCCCAGAGTTGTTTCCCTCCAAATTTCAACCCACAGCTGTTCAAGTCTAACTGTTACAGATATTTTATGAACAGAGGACACCAGTAATCTGGTGTATGGATTTTTTTTATTCATTTGTTTTTCCTTCCTCCGTTCTGTTATTTAAAAAAAAAAAGACAGTCCAAATTTGCCCAGTCCAATGGGACACACTTCCATTCACTCACACTTCAAGCCCCCAGAATCCTGGCTCTATTTGATATGCCAAAAAACATTCACCACGTTCTGTAGATTGACGTAAACGTGTCCGATAGAGTCAATATGGACCCTGTCACGTAAAAAAAGGGTGCCAAATCCCCAATCATGCGCTTCCCCTCACAATATTCATCCAGCCGGCTCGATATCTTGTCAGTCCCCTAGGCTCACTGACTTCCAACCCTCTCTCCCTCACATACACATCCACTCCATCCCTCAATTTTCTCCTTGGCCTACATCGCCTCCTCCCTTCTCCAAATTCTCTCAGATATACCCTTTTCACCACTCTATTGTTATCCATTCCCTACACATGACCATACTAGCCTATCTCAGTACGCTCTCTTCGATTCAGGTGTCCACAGAGTGTCTCACTTCACATCTTTCACGAATAACATTTTTGCGTATCCTATCCACTCTGTGTACTCCACGTACATTCCTCAGCAGTCCTATCTCCACTGCTCTCACTCTTGACTTTTAATTTTCATGCCATACACATTCACATGTTAAAGTTGGCACTAACACTCCATGTAAGCCTTGTGCAGCTGCAACACTCAAGCCTCTGTTTCTTATCAAGGCCTTCATTGCACCAGCTACTTTCCTTCCTTGTGTCACTCTACTTTCCACCTTGTGCACACTTTCCTCTCTTTTCTATCACTGTACCCAGGTTTTTGAACACTCTCACCAATTCCAGTCTCATTCCATTCACTGTAACGTCACATTGGTAGTCACCTTCTCCCTTAATAACCATCACTTTACACTTCTCTACAGTTACCTTCAAGGCACGACGCTTACAGACATCAGCAAAACTCTGCAGTAGTCTACCAAATTCTTGTCCGGTATTTGCAAGTAGTACTGCATCATCAGCATGCAATAAGATATTCCACCTATTCCCATTCATTACCAACGCCATCCCCCTATTCATTACTCATGTTTGTACTCCTCTCTCACAAGCCTTCTCTACAATCTGTCTTACTGCAGTTATATGATCCACACATCCCCTGCCACTCGTAAAGCCATCCTGTTCATCTTTCACTAGGACTTCTGATATTTCTCTTACTTGCTCTGTAATAATTCTTCCATATACCTTCCCTACTACACTCTATAAACTTATGCAACGATAATTCTTGCATTTACTTCGCTCACCTTTATTTTTGTAAAGGGGTACAATAACAGTCTTTTTCCACTCTGCTGGCACAATTTCGCTCACGCATGCTTTCTTACATGTCTACAACAAGCACTTCATTCCGCTCTCTCCATAACTTAATCATCTCTGCATACACCTCATGAACCCCAGATGCTTTTCCAGTTTTCAGCTGCTTCAAAGCGTTCTTCACCTGTGCGAGTGTCACGTTTCCTGGCACTGCGTTTCTTCTCTGTACACCCTCAAAACCAATAATAATAATAATAATAATAATAATAATGATAATAATAATAATAATAATAACAATAATAAAAATAATAATCATCATCATCATTATCATCCGGACCTCCTTTGCCACCCTTGGCCTGGGTGAGGAATAACAAAATCTAGAGAGCCTAAAATGGCTCAATCCAATGGATGACGCCTCCATTCACACGTTATTCAAGCCCCCGGAATCCTGGCTGTATCTGATATGTCAAAGAACTTTCATTCCGTAGCTTCTCATGAACTTATCTGATTGAGTCAGTCCAAATGCTGTCACGTTAAAAAGAGGTGCCAGGTCCCTGATGATACGCTTCTTCTCACAACATCATCCAGCCAGCTCGATTTCTTGTCAGTCCTCTAGCCTCACCGAGTTCCATACCTCTCTTCCTCACACACTCATCCACCAACTCTCCACTCTCCTTGGCTTACCTCGCCTTATCCCTCCTTCAAATTAGGTCAGATATACTTTTTTCAACACTCTGTTGTTTTCCATTCTCTCCACAAGACCATACCATCTCAATGTACTTTCTTCGATTCTGATGTCCACAGACTTCCCACTCCGCATCTTTCATGAATCACATTATTTCGTATCCTATCCACTCTCTGTACTCCACATACATTCCTCAGCAGTCCCATCTCGACTGGTCTTACTCTTGACTCTTCATTTTAATGGCACACAATAGTCTCACATCCATATGCTAAAGTTGGCAGTAACACTCCAAATAATAATAATAATAATAATAAATAATGGTTCTGCAATTCACATTTTTATATATATCTGGGACAGCAGGAGCAAGACGGAAAGCTTGGGATGCTGGTGAATTGGAGCGATAAAATATTGAAGAGATCCGTTCGTAAATATTCCAGCTTCCGAAACCAATTTCACTCATTTAAGTAAAGTTAGCCTAAAATTCCTTTATTTCCATCTTGAATGCTGAGTTTTAAGAAATGGTTAACGATATGATATGATGCTTGTCTGAAGAAGTTCTATGGGAAGGATGTAGAACGACAATATTGTCCTTTTCTGCCATTGTGGTACGTCAGATAAGCTGCAAAAGGGCGAAATTTTGGCCAGGTTAAAGTGCAAGAACTATAGATCCAACTATGTCAACTTAGCTCTTAAACTGCGGTGGACTGGTGATGAAGAGGGTCACCTTTATGTGGTGGCAAAGATATAACCAGGTGGTTCCACCTGTCTCTAAGCAACTTCCTTATCCCCCCAGATGAGGCCAGTGGACAGCAGGAGACGGGATTTTTAAGCCTTCAGTGCACCGGATTTCAGGTATTCCAATTAGCCTGCCACTGTTCCTACTGATACGGGGTTCTCCTCAGTTTAATTACGTCATCTGACATTAGCTGTAATAAAATGAACGGTTCTTAATATCTCGACAAACGAATTGATATTTAATCCCCCATGACTCACAATTAGCTGAAAAAAAAAAATCGTTTGACGTTATCTGGAATATAATACTAGAAAAGAAGTGACCATGAGAGTTACATCAGAGTCTGGATAGCAGTAGCAATAGCCTAGTTCCAGCTCCATATTCGTCTGAATGTTGACCAAGTGAATTGCAAGGTGAAATGCTCGACTATATCGGTGCCACCACGTTACGTCGCACGCTGTTGTAAAGCCGCAATTTCATGGCCAGAAGCCTACGAGTCTGGAAACATATATTTCACTGTACTGTATTGTTTTCTTAACAATTTGTTATATTCCACTGTGATATTTAAAAAAAAAAAAAAAAATAGCCTCGTGTTGTCATAGTAAGGTTTCATATAAAAAAATAATTTGATTTTTTTTATTTTACAAAAACGGAAAGTATTCCAAATACTTATTCATATACTCGTATACTGATTACCTTCTTTCTCCCCAAGTTACATCTAATCATCATCATCATCATATATTTTAGCTCACTTAGATGTGCAATCACCTCAGGGAAAAGTATTTTTTCCGGTCTGAGGTATCATGCTTTTCTATGGCATGCTACAAGTGGATCAGATGATGCAAGTAGCCTGTGAAACAAGTATATGTTGGTCCATACTCTTCAGGTCTTACATGAATGACTCAGTCTAATGTTTACCATACATAATATATTTTCTTTGAGTACATTAATGCCCCTGTATTTTAGGACTGACTAATTATTTCTCTCTCATTATGTCTTCCTGCACAATTTTTAAATCTGTTCAAATACATCGCACTTTTTGTCATCACATCTACCACAATCATTCCTGTCGCTGTTATAAGAAATTATACACATGAAGGCACCTACCCTGTCTTAGTGAAATGTGTAGATGCAGAAACTCATCACTGGCTCAGAGCGGTTGAAATTAGGAATGGTCTCTGAAGAAAACGGGAAATCCGCGGTAAATTTAAAGTGTGGTGCTAGCCTCTTCCAGGGAAGTTTGAGGGAAATTGTTATTATTTCCTAAAGCGCACACATGAGCAGCTAATTTTTGCATATGTTATTCCTAGATAATTATCCTATAAGGATGTAGTTAGTACATCATTCAATATGGTTCGATCTGCTTTGCATAAGGCTTGTAATAAAAGTACATAATATCATAATCTTTATATTAGAAATTTCTGAAGTTCCCACATTCGGCGAAATGGTAGAGTAAGACACATTTGTAGTCAAAATTACATGACCGAATATCGTAACACAAAAAAGCTATAGCCGTTTTTTGTATAAGGGAAAATTATTTATTCTGCTGCAGTTCCTTAACATGAGGTAATATTCTTGTAAAAACCACATGAAATTGTCGTAAACTATGTATATTGGCTCCTCAGTTCGATTATATGGTATATAGTTACTTTCACTTATGGCCAAGAAATGGCACTTACGGACCACTGTGCATCGTTGCTCTCCAGCACTCGTAGTCCAAGGATTACCTAGTGTATTAAAAAATATATATTCTGGAAATTACTCGTCCCAGTTGCTTCAGCACACGTTCTTAAGTAACTATATGCTGAGAGAGAGAGAGAGAGAGAGAGAGAGAGAGAGAGAGAGAGAGAGAGGGAGAGAGAGAGATTATTTGCAGGCTTTTAGTTCACAGATGCTTAACCCAGTAAACCAGGAACACATCTGTCACGGGAAATCCCAACTGAGACATTTTTCTCTGGTATGAAAATTATGAGAAATGGTTCAGAAATGGTGGGCGAAAATATGCAGACGAACCAAAGCTATCAGGAAATGCCATAACAAATACAGGACTCTAAACATTTCTGGTTCTATCCACTCCCTTCTTTACCTTCAACAACGTATGGAAAAATATTGAAAATCAAGAGAGAAAATACAATAAACTAATAAATAAATAAATAAATAAATACCTTCCATTGATATGTTTTGCTCTGGCAAAATGACTATCGGTAAAATCTACAGATACTGCGTCTTCATAATTAGTGTCAGTTGCAGGATACGCAAGTTCTTTCTGTTGCAAGTACTTCGGAAAACAGTTGGAGGAGGCGACAAGGCAAAGGAAGCTTCGGGTAGACGAATAATGATGTCATAAAATGTGAGGCTCAACAGTGCTGCATGAATCATTTTCCAACAGCAGTCAGACAACCAAAAGTTTAATATACCTTGTGCTGAATCCAGCTTGAAAAATATTGGAGGGGTTCACCAGTTCAAGGGACAGTTCCGAATAGACGAAAATTGGCGTCAGAAAATGTGCAGGCAACCAGTCAGGTGACAATAGTTAATTTACCAAAGAAACCCGAGACAGTTCCATGTATGTTTCCCATCCTAGCCACTTCTTCCTGCATCGAGCATTGTTATTCGGGTCAGTATGGGTAATGAAATATTGAGATGCAGGAAAGATTAGGTTATAGGAATACAGTTGTGTTGGATTTGCCTTTGTATACTTAATGCTGCTCACTTATATTTTGACTTTCTTGGTACAGCAGCAAGTGGATATCTAACTCAGTTATGTCGCCTTCTAAGGTTTATCCCTCTGTTTGGAAGGTCGCGTAGATCATTAGTCCGTATGGTCATGGTAGTCGGGCTAGATTACGAAAATCATCCTGTTAGTAAAGAGCGTCAGACTTTTCTTATTGTTTTCAGCCAGAGTTGTTTCCTGAGAAGAACAAAACAGTCTGGTGTCTGCCACAATAATAATACAAAAGTGTCACCACAGTCAGTGGCTAAAATGGTTCCCAGCTGAGTGTCAGAGTCAACAGAGTAGAAAGGACTTTTTTTTAATAGGGTTTTTGCCATTAACTTTTTCTGTTACCCTAAAAAATAAACATATTCTAACAAAATCAAGTTCATTGTAGGAGCACCTACTTAATGAGAAATGTTATGTGGTTGTAATTATGTGCTTAATACATGTCGCTTGCTCCTTCGTCTCTGCTTTCGAGCTGATATATATATACAGGGTGTAACGCGACGTATGACAAAAACTTACACCATTGATCTATCATGCAACTTTGAGTATATTTTGTTCTATAACATATACTCTCTGTGACCCTGTTCAGTACCCAGCATTCGGCTGATTGGGTGTAAAAGTTTAGTGGCTGCATAGGTGCCATTGTGTGAGAGCTTCGCAGGGCGACGGGAGACGAGTATTATAAGCTTATACTGTACTGTACATAAAAATCCCATAGCCTATCAGTACAAACGAGTTTTAAGAAGAAACTTGACGAAGTCTATTGATTCTTTAACATCGACATGCATTCCTGCAATTCTTTTGCACAAATCGACTGTAAATTAAGGATTAAATTCAAATTTTATGGCTTGCGAGAGAATAGGGAAGGAGAGGGGCTGGTGTGTTGTGCCAGTTATGTATTGTTTAGTTTGTAGGATATTGCTACGAGCATTATCATAACACCCACTGCTCATTCAATGAAAAAATATTACTTTAATGAGTGACTAGCATTCCTTTAAGTCAGGAGTAATATTATTATTCATTACAATTTTTCTGCTGCAAGTAAACGTGGCACCAATGCTTTCATATGATGACGTGAGAACAGTGACACAGGATTGCCAATGTAACGACTATGCGGCTAGACTTACTTTTTGCTTCTACCTAGCGGCACTATTTAACATCTGACATGATATCTTGCTACATTCTGGATATTTTTGCCACTTTTTTGGTGATATTCTAGAGATTTAATCGTATTTTCTAGCGATGTTTTGCAGTGTTTACTATCTAGCGACGTTCTAGCAAGTTTTCAGGACTAAACTAGCGAGATCGATGATAAGGACTTGACAACCCTGCGTCCACTGTCATTTGAACGGGAAAATTTGCAGGCGAGGCACACACTTCAGATATTGTTCTCTGCGTTCAGGTGTTCAATGGGTTCAGCTTGTTCATGAAACAGCATGCCACGTACATACAGCAATGAAGAATATGCAGATATCGTCTATTTTTACGGATTCTGCGATGGTAATGCCAGTGATGCAGAGAGGAATACAGGTGGAGATACCCAATCGCGCCACGTTTGCTTGCAGCGGAAAAATTGTTATAAATATTATTCTTCCTGACTTAAAGTGAGGCTAATCTCCCTTTACAATAATGTTTTTCCATTGAATGAGCTGTGGGTGTTATGATAATGCTCGTAGCAATATCCTACAAACTAAACATTACATAACTGGCAACAACACACCAGCCCCCCCCCTCCTCCCTCCCTACTCTCTCGCAAGCCATAAAATTTTAATTTAATCCTTAATTTACAGTCGATTTGTGCAAAAGAATTGCAGGAATACATGACGATGTTAAAGAATCAATAGACTTCGTCAAGTTTCTTCTTAAAACTCGTTTGTACTGATAGGCTACGGGATTTTTATGTACAGTACAGTATAAGCTAATAATACTCGTCTCCCGTCGCCCTGCGAAGCTCTCGCACAATGGCACCTATGCAGCCACTAAACTTTTACACCCAAACAGCCGAATGCTGGGTACTGAACTGGGTCACAGAGAGTATATGTTATAGAACAAAATATACTCAAAATTGCATGATAGATCAATGGTGTAAGCATTTGTCATACGTCGCGTGACACGCTGTATATATATATATATATATATATATATATATATATATATATATATATATATATATATATATATATATATATATGTGTGTGTGTGTGTGTATGTGTCCGACTCTGGGCATAGGTTTAACAGCCTGCTCTCAAGGCCCAGTAGTCCTCCTACATACCATACACCTCTACATGTCACCACTTCGGCGCTAACACCCACTGCCCATATTGAATACATGCTAGGACTGTCTCATTCAGGACTGGTGTATTGGTGTTAGTGGGGGTATTTTTACGACATGTCGCCGAGTCTTCTGGTAGATCGGTAAAGTCCGATTTAATGAAATTCAAATCCTTAAACTGTTCCCTGCCCCAGCGGGGATTTGAACCTAGGTCCGGTGGGACTGCAGGCCACCTCTCTACCGATTGAGACACCGCCTTACATGGCTACTGAGGATGGCAAGGCTGAATTTGACCTCAGTCGGAGTACACCACTAAAATGATGTAGATACCGATGTCAGTGCAGATGGAAAACCTCATTATTTTTATAAAATTTAAAACAACCCATCTCTTCGCAAGGAAGAAATTGCCACACTTATTACACTTCGATAGATACTCTTTTTTCCCATTTAGGAATGAAATGATTTATGAATAATCGTAAATCAGAGACCACTAGATTACTTGATGAATCTGAAATATCAGACCCCTCGTTATAGTCTTGACTGAGAAAAGGATAGAATTTTTGGCATCTTTTGGTGTTACATACTGCATTGTACACACAAATATTCTCACTTATTATTATTATTTTTTTTTTAATTCCAGCCCTTTCACCCAGAGGACGTCATGTTTTAGTATACTCTCATTGGTACCAGATGGTGTTATTCAGTTTTGGAGAACACTGAAACAAAACAGTTGTCACTCAACACCAGTCTGTCGGGTCGAGTAGATCCATCAGCCTATGTTTCCTTGCAACTGACAGTGCCTTGTCCCAGCAAGGCTCAGGAAATGTGGGGAATAGTCTCACTCTCTCTCTCTCTCTCTTAGTCCAAGCTAGAAATCATTAGACCTTGTCGTTTAACATATAGTAGTTTTCATGACTGTTTCTAGACTGTTTTTTTTTTGTGCTGAATCCAAATATGATGAATGCCAGACGTAAAACTTGGAACGTTTTTGTAAAAACGAAAAAATCCAAAATTACTGCTAGGAATCCTATGAAACGCTGAGAATGAATATAAATGGTTATTAAAGGTGTAAATTATATTTTATATTTCTGTTGACAAAACAATCAGATATTATTACTAGAAATATGGCAATAATGATTTATCCATACATGAAAGAAGTACACAAAGCTTTTATATAGTAATGGTAACATATAACGGGTTATGAGTGTTCAGTTCTAGAAATCAGTTCAAGAAATTAATAGTGACAAAATGTAATGTTTATAATAACATTTTCACACAATATTTTTTCAGACTCATTGCCACTGTCATCACTGCTGTCCATGTTCAGTTTGAACGGGTTTAGACACCTTGCTTGGCCCCCGCATTTGCAGAAGTCTGAGCACAGAAGTGTAATTTTTGTGCATGGACAGTGTGTCGTTTTGCAGCCACAGTTTACGAGATTAAGAACTTCATCTGGTGCAGCTAACTGTCCAGGCAGAGCATACTTTGGTCACAGTTCTTGTCCATTCATTTCCCAGCCATGCTGCAGAGGGTCCAAGGCGGGAAGCGAAACCGGGCCTGCTGATTTCCATAAAGCTGTTTGGAAATGGGCTCGCTCACAATGTAGCATAAATGCACCTTGAGTAGGTGGAAAGCTGCTCCACTTTGGTGGTAAATGTTTCCCAGCAAGCTTTCTCTTGAAAATATTAACACGCATGTGGCCTGGTGATATCTCTGGCTCCTGCCCATATAACATGGCTACAAATTTCAAGCAAAAGCTAGTGATGTCATCTGGTGATGTTGCAACATCGCCTAGAAGAACCAAACCAGTAAAATTTTCAAATGTTTTGAACACAGTTGCCATGCCAATACTAGCAACTGAAGAGACTTCATCACATCCAGATAGGGCATGAGCTCCAAGAAGATTACAGACGACTGCAGCATGCTTACTGACCACCTCATTGACACTGATGACAGTGTGCTTTCCAGAACATGACTCCATGGTTACTTCAACTGTAGTTGGCAAGCCGTTGGTTCGTGCATGCAGGTGATGTGCAAGGATAAGAAGTACATCAGTGTCATCAGATACAACCCGAATTGCTGAAAAGCCTGCAGAAGCTTCATGAATCATGTGATATGCCATTGTGATATCTGCCTCCTCATGTGTTATTGCTGTCTGCTGTGGACCAATCCCAACTTCTATTGGATGTGGATCAGGGCCAGTCCCGATGATGCATTTTCCATGTGGGACCTGGATGGAACACAACTTTTTTACAATCATATGGATGACTGTTCCTTGTTTGCATTTACATTCAACTCGATGGCCTGTTTGGGTTGCAATGTTGCCCATCATTGCTGCTTCCAGTATGCAATCAAGCTTAGGTGATATTGCTGCAAGAATTGACGAGAGCATTTGGCTACAATCACTAATAACATTAGACATTGATATGCGGGTGTAATAAGATTTCATATTAGGTTTCTGGCATTCTGCTCTGATGTTTTTGGCCAAACTTGAGATGACTTGTACATTGCATTCATCCGTAGTGTCATCTACAGTATGAAGCTGATTTGCTGCTTTACCCCGAAACATCAAGACTGATGCCACACCAGGAGAGGACAAAACAATCAGTTCAAGATGCAGTTTCTTGCTGACAGTCTTTAAGAAGGAGCGCCTTGAGTGCTGTGTTCCCCTTGGTTCAATATACAAATTATACAGATCAACACTATTCCAAATGCCTTCTTTGCTTGCGACAGTTTGTTTGACCAAATTGTCTAGTGCACTATCACCTGTAATAGGAGTGGACTCAGTTGGACTGTTGGTGAAAAATTTAGCAAGATAGTCTTTGTGGTAACGGGCGTCTAGTGCATGCAGATCGGTCAAAGCACAATTAACTTTGAATGTCACATCTTTTGCCCAGGCATCATTTCCTTTTACTTGCTCGCCTTAGAATGGCTTCTTTTGATGTGGTCTTTCAAACATCAGCAGTTCTACAAACATATGCTTCTCTCCAGCGACTTGGATTCTTTACGGGGTGTTCCACTGAGCATTTCTGACTACAGTACAGTCTTCAAGGAAGTTAAATGCATGACTTCCTCTCAGTCTTTTACAACTTGTGCCATCAGCTAGCTGCAGTTTACGCGTTTATAGAAATCGCTCTATATGATGCCTTGAGCAGTAAATTCTGATGCAGTTCTTGTGACAGGTGAACTGTGTAACTCCTTCTGCAAGACTTTTACTCAAACCATCACCACGTTGACGACTCGCATCATGCAGACTCTGGATTCTTGAAGACTGGATAAGCTTCGGCTTCTTGCTACCACATATTATGCAATCCATCACTGCAAGAAAGACAAAGACAGTTATCTACCAGCCTTATAATCTGAATTCAGTTTTGAATGCAAATGTAAATTATATCATCTTTAGTATAATGTGCAATAATGACCTATTTATAATGATAAGTAATAATGAAGTGTAAAATTGAATTAATTTTACAGAAATCCATACAAATTTGTCAATCTTGGCAGAGTTCTTGCTCTAGGCAGGTATGAAAGGAGATAGCCAGTGCCTTATACCATGATTTTATATACCTGCTTTAAAGAGATGTCTGCAAAAATGTTAAACATTTATCGTCTGGCACTCATCCCACATGAAATCAGCAGGTCGAAATTGCCTAAAACCAGTGTAAAAAAAAAAAAAAGAAAACTATATGTCCAAGTGCAAGGTTCACTCAAAAATCGTACTTTCTAGCCCGGACCATCTTCTCTTCATTGTCTGTCTGTCTGTCTGTCTGTCTGTCTCTCTCTCTCTCTCTCTCTCTCTCTCTCTCTCTCTCTCTCTCTCTCTCTCTCTCTCTCTCTCTCTCCACACTTCTTTCACACAGGCTTAACACAGAGTCCATCTCCCTGACTCACTGATCCAAGCCTTTTTCATTCTCCCTTGTCAGAAAGGCCATCCACATCACCACACCCATAGACACACCCAGCATGATAGCCTGAGACACCAGACTCACTTGGAATGATACCCAGTGAAGCCCAGAATGAAATACAAAGACAATGAGAATAAAACCCACCCAGACTGAAACTAAGACACATAGAACGAAGCCCAACGACAGTCAGAATGTAAGTGAGAGTTAGAATAAAACCAAGCGAAGCCAATAAAAGAAGTAGATTCATATCAGAGTCAGTTGAAGAGAATAGCCCAGAGAGAGAGAGAGAGAGAGAGAGAGAGAGAGGACAACCTAACAAAATCTTACAGCCAGAGAGAGATGCCCAGCCCCCTACGATAACAAGAAAGACATCAACACGACATTGGCATCAGTCATTTCCAGCGAGACTCTTTCACCCCTACATCTCTCCTAAGGTTCAACAATATCGAAAACAGTGGTTCTCAACCATTCTTTTGGTCTCAGCTCCTTCTCCCTGGTTTACATACTCACGCTTCCCCCCTCCCCCAAGACTTCATCATCGTGTCCACATCCTCCTTCCACACCACTCGCTTCCTGCCATCATCTAACTTTGAAAACTTATTCCAGATTTATTATAATTTTTGCTGCTGGTTCAAGTGGACGTTAATGCAGTTGAATACAGGCTGCATTAGCCCTTCTCCAGCAGTTCGCTGTCCCCTTTTTCGAGGGATAGGAGGTAAGTTGAGCGACGTGTATATTTTTACTGGGCTCCTGTCTGTCTTGCAGTGTAAGGCATATTTATATCTTTCATTTTCTCTTAAAACCACCAGACTAGAGAAAAGCAAAAAACAAGCAGAGAGGCAACCAGTCTACAGGCTTGAAGGAAAGAAACAATCTATCTATCTATCTATATCTATATATATCTATCTATTTATCTATCTATCTTTATATCTGTCTATCTATCAATATATCTATCTATATCTATATCTCTCTATCTATCTATCTATCCATATCTATCTATCTATCTATCTATATATATATATATATATATATATATATATATATATATATATATATATTTATTTATATATCTATATATACACGTGTGTGTGTGTGTGTGTGTGTGTGTGTGTGTGTGTGTGTGTGTGTGCTCTGAAGACAGAATCAGAGTCAGTTTGAATACTAAATATAAATCAATAGTTCATTGTAACACACACACAAACACACACACACACACTAGTTCAAGCCACTTACTATTTTTGCTATGAGTCCCTTACGTCCCACTTGGATATTGCTCACGTCCCCCCAAGTGTGGAGCGCCTTCCAGGCTGAGAATTATTAATATAAAATGCCCTTCGATGCATTTTTTTTTTTTTCATGGATTTTATCATGAAATAAATAAGGGCACAAGACACCTATGGAGGTGGAAAAAGAGTATGAAAATTTCTACACGCCCATTTGACTCCATTTCTCTTTCATATCCCCTAGTGTTCAGGAAATACATAACTTTCTTCATTGGTAACTGTCATTCTCTGCAATAATCAGATGCAGGTGACTATGAATAGGCACGACTGCCTGATAACTGAGAGAAGAAAATGTGTTTTTAGGGAAGAGTGTGGATAGTTTTTCACACACACGAGACTTCCTTTAGTTCATCGTTCAGTCCTGAACTTGGGAAATATCTAAAAACTCTGTTTCCCTCGTCTAACGGGAAGATAATATCCAAAGGTACCTGTAAGAGATGAGATTTTCATACACCAATCAGACTTCTTTGTTCCTACAGCTCACCCACTATCAAGATTTTCTTAAGATCCCCCTCAGTTCACTTCATTGTCTTGGAAATTTATCATGAGAACCACGAGGACAAAGTACAGAACCAGCAGAAATAGGTGTAAGGAGAACGATGAGAAGATTTTTCAACACCAACTACATACCTTACCTCGTTTACACTTTACAGATCTCTAACAATTTCCAAAACCACCTTGACTCCCCCCCTTCTCTCTCTCTCTCTCTCTCTCTCTCTCTCTCTCTCTCTCTCTCTCTCAGGAAATTATGGTGAGAGATAAAAGAACAAATTACAGAACTGGCAGGAGAAAATGAGCAACAAAAGGAATATTTCTGCTTACAAGACTCTTTTACTTCTGTATTAGGGTTGCCACATCTGAACAGTCAAAATGCAGGACGCCTCTGCCGAAACCCATGATTCCCCCTCGACCCCCCAACACAAACTTTGGTGTGTGTGTTATAGATATATATATATATATATATATATATATATATATATATATATATATATATACACTGTACAGTATACTGTGTACTGTATATACACACCAGTACTACTTTAATGTACCAAAATCTTTAATCATTTTACAATATAATGAACAGCGGTGTAAAAATGAAAACTAAACCAATAATTGTGTGCAATTACCATTTATATTATGGCTACAAGAGCACTAAGTACGGAAATAAAAACTCGTGGCTGAACAAGAGCAAATTGCAGGACATTTTAGGTGGCTGCTAGCGCTAAATCAGCCAAAATGGCAACATTACCAGCTGAAGAAAACAACTAAGGACTCTCTCTCTCTCTCTCTCTCTCTCTCTCTCTCTCTCTCTCTCTCTCTCTCTCTCTCTCTCTCTCTCTCTCTCTCTCCATTACAGAGTTTAATGGTATATTAAATTTTTTGAGTAAAATTGATGGAATCTGAAATCCCAGACTTATGGAAAAATTTTAAAATTCATCCTGGACGATGATTTTGACACCTAAATGCAGGATATGTCCGCGAAAATTAGAACGTATGGTAACCCTGTTCTGGATCCGTCCGAGAGGCCCGGAAATATAATACCCTCTGATCCATTTTCTGACTCAGGAGTATCATGAGAAGCAGGAGAGTGAAAAACAGCCTCGGGTGCATGAAACTGACTGAAGAAAATGTACAAGGGGAAAAGGATGCAGATTTTTACACGACATCGAGACTCATTAATGGCAATCCTTCCAGTGCTCAGGAACATCTAAAATCCCATTTCTCTGCCTCACGAATATATTATAACGCAGAAGGGCAAAGGACAAAGAGAACAGGAAATAATGAAAACTATTCGTGAAATTTTTCTGGACACCTACTGGACTCCTTCATTCATGCATCCCTACAAGAGCTATGGAAACATATGAAATTCTCCTTTTCTCTCTACGCAGTTCATCGTGAGAAGAAAAGCAAAGAATATATTTGAGCGAATGAGAATTATGAGACATAGTTTATGAAGCTTTTTGTGTACCTGCTAAGTGTCTTTTGCTTCTTCTTTTATCTCAGAACCCAAAACATATCTACATTATAATAAAATCTGGAATTCATCGTGCTACAAAAGAGGGCACAGAAAAGCTTCGAGTGCATGAGACCCAGCAAGATAAAATGTACAAAGGAAAGTGAGTGGATTTTTTTTTGCATTTTCTCTTGGGTAACGGAAGTTTAATTCCCATTTGGTCTTATCGCCATTACCTCTTTCTTAGGTTTGCTGTTGTGCCCGTCAGAAACAGAGGAGTATACAGTACATAGACAAGAAACGGTGCTAGGGCACAGCAAACCCATCCTAGGCGGTCATTTTAATGCTGACGTATAAACACAACAGAATACCAAGTCAAAGATGTATCGTACAAAATTTGGAGTAAATCTGGTGATAATTGACGATGCTATGCCCATTTGTAATTTTAGGCCTGACCCTCCTACCACTAACTGGGGGGTGATCCCCCTGTTATAATAAGGCATGTTACAGGATGCAGATTTGATAGATGCACATTTCGGGTTTGGTTTCATGTCGATATGACGAATTTGAAAGGAATTATAGCGATTTTTTTTTTTTTTTTTTGCATTTTTGGGGGCCTACAACCTGGGCCTTGACCTAATTTGGCTCAAAATGTAATCAGATGATCAGAGGGGCATAGCCCATCATCCCTGCAGTTTTAATCAAAATTGCACCAGTAGTTTTCCCGTAAAGTTGTTAACAGACAAACCGAGTGAAGACAATACCTGTCCTCGAGCTCCTCTGGGGCGGGGACGGGTTATAAAGGTAAAGAGGTTATACCTACATAAGCATATGAAACTTACAGAGAGGTAATGATAAAGATAAATATAGAAGTAGATTAAGGTATAGTCACAGAGAAAGGTATAGACAGTTAAAGATGGAGAAAGTGATTGATACAAAAAGTTATATTTAGATAATGGTGGAGAAAAGACCAGATAACATAAAAGAGAAAGGTATAAAAAAGGTGGAGAAAAGACTAGATAGCATAAAACAGAGAGAGGTATAAAATAGGTGGAGAAATGATTAGATAGCATAAAACAGAGAAAAGTATAAGTACATGTAGATAGAGATGAATGTCCTTAACTGTAGGCATGATACCTACCTATGTTTATGCCAGATAAGTTGACTGAGTTCCACGGACACCTCTCATATTGAATTGGTTATTATAAAATACTCCAAGGCCCACTAGAACATAATTCAAAATGTACAAAATGTACAGCAGGGAGTCAGCCAAACATTAAGCCATGCCGTCTTCATTCTTCCCAGCATTTAGTTTAACCACTTCAGCACCATGACATATTTTTTCGTTATATTCTTCCTTTTTCGAGCCCAAGCATTTCGTGATCGTTCATCGCATTTGCCAGAAAATCTTTGATGAATCCCCCAAACTCCCAATAAGGAAAAATCCTCCTCCCCCCTTTGGGAATTATTTACATCACTATGGTTCAAGAGTTATTATCCACCATTTATCGTTGCTTGTTAACCAAGAAATCTAACGCTGCTATAGAAAACAAACTCTGGAAATTTTATACTTTTACACTGCATGAAAATTGTCTGAGAACCAAATTTTGACCTTAATCATAAAAAACACAAAAATAAAAGAAGCATTTGGCCATGAAAACATAATTAATATGTAACCATCATCACATTCAATAGGTTACTTTGGCGATTTTGGTCTTTTCTCTTCCCCCCTCCGTGAAAGATTCCAATTTTTCCTAAAGGAGGACGTCTCCCACCCCCCTCCATTTGGGAACCCCAGGTTCAGACGGTTTCACTCAGTGTGGCGGAGACTTTTTGAACTGGAGCAGTTATACAGGGTGTAACGCGACGTATGACAAAAACTTACACCAATAATCTACAATGCAATTTCGAATATATTTTGTTCTATTATACTCTCTGCAACCTCAGTTCAGTACCGAGCATTCGGCTGTTTAACTGTAAAGTTTCATGGCTGGTAGGTGCCATTGGGCGGGAGCTTCGCAGGGCGACGGGAGACGAGTATTATTAGCTTATACTGTACTGTAATAAAAATCCCATATCCTATCAGAACAAACGAGTTTTAAGAAGAAACTTTACGTAGTCTATTGATTCTTTACCATTGTCATACATTCCTGCAAGTCTTTTGCACAAATCCACTGTAAATTAAGGATTAAATTCAAATTTTATGGCTTGCGAGAGAACAGGGAGGGAGGAGAGGGACTGATGTGTTGTTGCCAGTTATGTAATCTTTAGTTTGTAGGATATTGCTACCAGCATTATCATAATACCCACAACTCATTCAGTGGAAAACATTATTCTGAGTGACTAGCATCCCTTTAAGTCAGGAGTAATATTATTATTCATTACAGTTTTTCTGTTGCAAGTAAATGTGGCACTATTCCTTTCATATGATGTTGACGTGAGAACAGTGGCACAGGATTGCCAATATAACGACTATGCAGCTAGACCTATTTTTTTGTTTCTACCTAGCGGCACTATTTAACATCTGGCAACATGATATCTTGCTACATTCTGGATATTTTTGCCATTTTTAGATGATTTTCTAGAGATTTAATCGTATTTTCTAGCGATGTTTTGCAGTGTTTACTATCTAGCGACATTCTAGCAAGTTTTCAGGACTAAACTAGCGAGATTGATTATAAGGACTTGGCAACCCTGCGTCCACAGTCATTTGAACGGGAAAATTTGCAGGCGAGGCACACACTTCAATTACTGTTCTCCGCGTTCAGCTGTTCACTAGGTTCAGTTTCACTTGTTCATGAAACAGCTTGCCACGTACGTACAGGAATGAAGAATATGCAGATATCGTCTATTTTTATGGATTCTGCGATGGTAATGCCAGTCTGCAGAGAGGAATATGGGTGGAGATACCCAATCGCGCTATGTTTACTTGCAGCGGAAAAATTTTATAAATAATATTCTTCCTGACTTAAAGTGAGGCTAATCTCCCTTTACAATAACGTTTTTCCACTGAATGAGCTGTGGGTGTTATGATAATGCTGGTAGCAATATCCTACAAACTAAAGATTACATAACTGGCAACAACACACCAGCCCCGCTACTCCTCCCTACTCTCTCGCAAGCCATAAAACTTGAATTTAATCCTTAATTTACAGTCGATTTGTGCAAAAGACTTGCAGGAATGCATGACGATGTTAAAGAATCATTAGACTACACAAAGTTTCTTCTTAAAACTCGTTTGTACTGATAGGATATGGTATTTTTATGTACAGTACAGTATAAGCTAATAATACTCGTGTCCCGTCACCCTGCGAAGCTCTCACCCAATGGCACATGCCAGCCACGAAACTTTACAATTAAACAGCCGAATGCTGGGTACAGAACTGGGGTCGCAGAGAGTATATGTTATAGAACAAAATATACTCAAAATTGCATAATAGATCATTGGTGCAAGTTTTTGTCATACATCGCATTACACCCTGTATACTGGCTTCCTTTACTCCTTCACTGCTAGCAATCTCCCTTAAACATAATACAAACATTCGATGGTCGCCTGATTATAACGTAAGACGCCCTCACTGAAATGGGTAAGGTATTATAAGTAGTGTAAAAGCACGATTAACCAGCATCCGATGCATCGGCACATCTGTATAATCGGAATGCAAATTCGATCCTGCATGGGGTCGAATATATTCTGGATACCGGTCCTGCCCCTATAATTCTTGATTAGTTCTGTACAGTACAGGATAAAGTAGTGTATGCAGCTAATTTTCAAAATTATTTTGGCTAGTAACATATGCTAAAAATTTCTTTAAATAATTTTGGTAACGTTTGCTGGTTTGTATTCAGCCCTGTACAATTTCTCTTGCTGTTTGTGTGTGTGTGTGTGTGTGTGTGTGTGTGTACCTTCACTGTATCTTACCTGTACCGTATCTAATAGTGAATAAAGTACTTTATGAAATAAAGTCCCAAGTTTGGAACCGTTTCATTTGTTTGACTTCCCAGAAAATTTCTAAGTGTAACATTCAATTATCCAGAAAATTCCATATCCGGAATGGAAGTATCCCCATGCATTCCTGTTAATCGAGCTTGCTTTTACTGTATTATAAAGTATCCTGAGTCCCCGAGACTGCAACCCCAATTGCTGAGTTTAGGGCCAGTCTTTTCAGATTCTTACCATAATGGGGTGTTCAATAATGGTGGAGAGATTTGGATTCTTTCTTCAGCTCTATATCCAAGATACTTCTTGGTACACCATCTTTTTGTGTCGTCGTCCTCACTATTAGAGGTTCTACCTGAGCACGTAAGAAAGTTAATAGTTATAGAAAATATATAATAGAAGAATTATCCCTCTGGTGTTAGAAATTCTTTTCGTAGGAGAAGTCGTTTGCTCGGAAGTGACCTAAACAAAATAAGTCTTTTGGTTGTTGTGGATTTCTCAGAACAGAATAAAATCGCCTTACTTTAGCTAGTATACAATCGGAAGATCATTTTAAGTCAAAAGGTATATTAATTTATTTTAAAGTCTCACTCCTGTGTAAGTAGGTCTTGCACGAGCCTAATGTAAATTGTTCTGCAGTTAGCCCGAATAGAATAAGTTCTTAGTTTGCAGCCAAACATTTAAATAATATTTTTACATTCAGACGACTATTAAGGCCCCCTCATTTTCTCCGAGTTCTTCATGTTACTGAATTTTTTGTTTTAGCGCTTAACATATACTTAAATAGGCAAGACGATAAGGTTATTATTTTGTTTTTAGTTTCCTTCATTGTCGTTATATATATATATATATATATATATATATATATATATATATATATATATATATATATATATATATATATAATTCATCGAGCTTTAGCATTGTGTGATATTTGCATTATTAAATATCTCATGCCAGATTTGGCTTCTTACATGCATAGTCAGTTATCACTACATGCAATAACATATACATTCATTAATGATCCTGAAAAAAACTGACCGAATCTAACTGTTGACTGCGATAATGACTCGGTTTATGGAGTATCATTATAAAATACTCTCGATCGAGTCATTGTTAGCAGCAGCTGGTTTTCTCCCCACCTTCGATTAAAGAAAAAAATATATATTTTTTTGTCTTTATTTATGCGGAGATTTATTCCTTAGCAAAACCACAGTCTTTAAGCTTCTGATATTGCAATACTGGCTTGAATGAAGGATGGACTGAGGAAGTTAGCTCCGATTTGGTTGTGTGTGTGTGTGTGTGTGTGTGTGTGTGTGTGTGGTTATTTTTATTTTTCTTGTCTTATATTTTATTTTAGTCTTCACCGATCAGTAAGTCGGATTTGTCATACTCTTCCGGGTACCTCGTCCTTAATAAAATATTTCAATTTTTCACCCAAGCACTTCTTCCTTACTGAATTACTTTTAACACTGCACTTCACTGATATTCTATAGTTCAGTTGTCTTTTATTACAGACGTAGGTGCAATGCATACCATACAAGGGAATTAAAATTTTCCATATGGTAGAAAAAAAACTGGGTAGGAAAAGATGTCAGAACCTCCTAAGCCCACGAGCACTGAGATATAATTCTGTCTTTGATGTTGCTGGCTCCAGGAGTTTTTTGTGCAGGTGATGACATTTAGGGGACGTTGCCTTTGAACACTTTGCATTTGCAGTGGAACTGTTTACGCATTTCTCCTGATTCACTGCATCTTCTCAGTACCCACTCACCCGTTTAATGACTTACATCAGTATCTGGTCATGTGGGACCCAGATCAGTAAACGTAGTGTAGTTATGAAAGTTAAGACTGACAACCAAATTAGTTCATCAGTTTCATAGATTACATCCAAATCTGATCATGTGTTGCCAAAGTTAATAAGATGACCTGGTACGGAAACGAATGAGAATCAGTGTAAGATATAGACTAGCTCTTTTCTTTCTTGATTTTAGTTTTTATATGTTTTAATTTTTTGACACTGGACATGCATGCTAAAGCACGTTTCTTATAAATCAGGTAACCTATTTCAGCTTAGTTGAAGTCCGGATGTGGTTAACCTGGAGGGTAGACTAGGAACCTGGGAGACTCATTCCTGTTTCATAACTAAGGCTGACCGAGTATCATAATGTCGACGTACTACTCAAGTCTGGGCGTGGCCTAGGTCCTTAAGGTTAACACAAACTGACTATGGCCAGTACATGGAATATCAATGGTAGTGGACTTTACTGTGTCTGCTTTAATCTGACATCATTCCGAGGGAGATGGCCACAAACGAATCGTCTCCATGTCATCCTGTCCTTTGCCATCTGGTTGCCCTCCCTTCATAGCACAACGCCCTCATTCATGTGCCATTCCACCCTATACCTCCACCTCATACCCGGTCTTCCACTAGAACCACTCACACTCTTCTGGTTATTTCTCATCCAACATTGTCACCGCATCCTAATAATGCATGATTTACTAGTACTAGCAGCTGCCTGAAAAACAGAAATCTGATCGTGAATGTGACATAGTTTGGATAAATGCCAGTATAACTTAAAATGCACGGATGTCCGTAAACAGAGCTCCATTAGGCCGTACCTTACGTGTTGCAAGCACAGCTCAGTCTGCTGGTGTGGGCAGTGGGAATAGGAAATGTTTCAATCATAACACTGAATGAACAATCCCCACAACACTCCGGTAATCGACCAGCGGAGAGGGAGAGGAGCGATGTATATGGACCACCCTATATTGCAGTGAGAGCAAGGTATCTGGTATCCTATCAAACTTCAGAGACTTAGCAAGTTGTGTGTTGCATGAAGTTGATAGTATTCTCGAAAAAGCAGTAAAGTTTAAATGAACTTTTAGCAAAAGATGGGAATTCTGGAAACTGAGCAAGCAGATTAACCTTGCCTCAATTAATGTGGGCTCGTATCTAAACGTGTATACCCATGAATTCTGCATCCATGTTTGGAAGTGTTTGTGTAAAGATGAAATTAGTTGAAGTCGCACACGCCTCGTTTCAGGGGATATTACAAAATGAAATCTGTATCCCATTTACGCTTGATGAAAATGTTTTGGCGAGTATTTGTAAATAGATGAAAGTTACTTAGTTCTGAATGCCTTCTCAGGTGAAGGATATTTCAGTCAATTTGCACTGTTTTGATACTTAAAACTGGGCAAGACATTACTTTTCAGTTTATTTCTTGAAAAAGCAACCTTATCTGTGTCCCTTGCCCCAGTCAATGTGAAACCGCACTCCAAAACAATCGATTTATAGTTTAATGCCAGAGATGACATGTCAAATACGAGTTCCATAAGACAAAGCACACACACACACACACACACACACACACACACACACACACACACACACACACACACACACACACACACACACAAAACCATCGTTATCATCATCAAAAACATCAACATAATGATCAAATGGAAAAGATGCAGATTTGCTTTATCCCGGCCAGATATCGCCCCAGACTCCTTCGTATCTAACCCTTTTACCAGACTGCATTAGCTACATAAACACAATCTTCATTCTGATCAAATGAGCGTCCTTCCCTTTCTCTTGGCAGATCCAGTCTGATGTGTACTGTGTGTGCCAAGGTTTATTCCCGCTCTTCTTCCCTCCCGTCATATCACACAAATGAGTTTTTACCTGTAGGGCAAGAGTTGAGCTAACAACCACCAACATTTTTTTTCCTTTAACTATGACATGGTAGTTCGTTCGCTTAATCTCTCATAAGTTTTGTACAACTCTCATACTCTTCCAGCTAACGTTACACCCTGAGCGCCAAACTGCCCGGATATATCTGTGCCGCCGCCTGAAAACGTTTCTATCCACAAAAACCAAGTAAAAGAAATAACTATCCTATAAAATAAATAAACACTGAATATAATAAACTAACTGCTGTCTGTCAGTAGAGAAAATAACGTAAAACTGACATCACCATTTTGAAGTGTTTAACATATACTCCAGTTGCACTCTCAGGGTAACTTGTTTCCTTTGCCATCATACTTGCAGTCCATTCCCCCATCCCATGTGAATTATATATCTAATTATATAAAATAACTCGATGTCTTCCCCTCTCCCTGTGTACTGTACGTCTTATTGTAACAACTACAAGTTTCATCGAATTCTTTATTTTAAGGGCACAGTTTCTCACTGTCACCATTCGAAAAGCTTGTATACCTGTCACTACCCTGCCGTCGTAGGTTTTAGTTTAGCTGTCTCCTGATAATATATTCTTACTAGGTGAGTCACATATGGTCGTTATTTTCCTTTTCGACGCAAAAGGTCTGTCATCAATTTATTAATATTATCAGAACTTTGCAAGAAATACCCCTCCCTACGATAATAATTTTCATGTTTCATCCAGACAGTTATTTTATAAAGTGGATATATATTTTTTTGTAACTCAGTGATTGAAACCTTTCAGTAATAAAGATCTGCATTAAGCTGAGTAAAATCGGCTGGAGTTAGTAAGACATTAAAAAGAAAAGTCCTCTGTTTCTATAGGTTAATCAATGAAAAATTGTGCGAAACTCATTCAATCCAGGTAACATATTATCTTTGTGTCTTCCGGCTACATCAAGCTGTTTTCATTTAATGTTGGAAAGGTGTGGCTTACTGGATAGGTTAATGAAGGCTGTATTTAATCGCTCCAGCTTTACAAGCCTCTTCATAAGGCTGAGTGATAAGCCTCGCTGATTGCAATGCTGTCGGCCCGTTAACGCCAGGGTTGGAATTAGTGTGCTGGCAGCTGCCATCACTCAATTACTATATATGTCCACTTACCCTTATGGGTTGGTAGGCAAAATGAGGACCGAAGATAACACCTGGCGAGGTAACTGTGGTAACCTAGACGATGCAGAGTTCTTGTATACCAGCATAATGGATGAAAAACCTGCCACTGGCTCAAAGGTTTAAAGGTTTAAGATACGAAAATGAGCACCTCAGCTAAGCACCTCATGGCGTCTGCCTCACTTTTACCATTGCCTTTAAAGTAAATATAATCGTCTAACGATAGGAAGAATAAGGTAAGGCGTCATTGTAATGAACTGCTAAACGACACATTGTTTAAGTTTACCAGATGTATATGCCTAATATTAGCACCTGCCCTTGCTTAGTGCAAAGGTTACCAACATGTCAGTGAGAGAGAGAGAGAGAGAGAGAGAGAGAGAGAGAGAGAGAGAGAGATAAGCATACAGTTAGTCAACCCTTGGAAAAGATAATGGCTTAGTTAATTAATGGCAATACAAATTTTTATTCATCAATACACACAAGAGAAAATGAAATGAAGATACTCTGAGATTAGCAAAATTATGGTGTAGTCATTTAATAAAAAAAACTTCGCCCTCTCCTATGGATACGATTTTTGGTACTTATATATATGTAGTGAGAGACACCCTGCCAAGCAAAGAGCTCTAGTACATCACTAAACTGTTTTTACTCCAACGCCTTATAATAATCCTCTCTCCATCTTCACTACTTTCATGTAACATTAGACTGACAATAGAAAATGATGCTGATCACGAGGAAGTGCCATGTAAAATAAACAACAGTAGCCTTGCCCTTTTCTGTCTCTGAAAGACATCAAATATCCTTCAAAAAGGATGAAAATCTTAGGCAAAATATGGTGTAATAACAATAGTAATCCCTAACACCTGATTGTTATTTTTTTTTTGGGGGGAGAGGGGAAGGGAAAAAGCTATTGTGCTTAGGCATGAGTACGTTTAAGAAGTCAAAGCATTATAAATGAAATACTTTATTTTGACTAAATCCAATAGACTTTACTGAGAAAACTGTCTTAAAATTAAAGCGTTCGGTACGATGTGCGTAGGTTTTTATAAAGGCTAACACCACCTTGTTTTAGCTAATACGTGAACGGTGTACCACCTGACGTTAACAAAGAGTCCTACAGTGATCAACAACAAGTGCTCAGGTCCCCTTGACAATACGTTAAATGAAGCAACATACTCGGAAATAAATACAACCTTTCCAAAGGTCGAAGTGGGCTTCCCCTTCCAGTACTGTCTTGTGAACTTATCAGAGGCCTCAGCACGGACCAGTTTTATGCCTATCGTATTGATCAAGCAATCAGATCAGGATCATTGCATGAAAATCTGGCCCTCTTGGAAATTTGACCCGTAAGTCACTTTTTTTTTTTTTTTTTTAAATGATAGAACAGAGGAAGGAAAAACAAATGAAAAAAAAAAAAATCCATACACCAGATTACTGGCGTCCTACATTCATAAAAAGTCTGTAATAGTTGGACTTGAACAGCTGGAGGTTGAAGTCTGGGGGGAAACAACTGCGGGGAAGCGAGTTCCAGAGAGATGCAGTTCGGAGAACAAAAGAATTATGACAGGCAAAAGTTCTGCAAAATGGCAGTGTAACATTCCAGTCATGAGCGCTACTAGATGCCTGTGTAGCACGAGGGAAGGCATGGGGAGGTGGCATAATGGACGCAACTTCGTTTGAGCATTTACCATAGAAGTATCTGTAAAAGAATGCGAGAGGCAACATTCTTTCTTACTTGTAGAGGAGGCAGTTTATTTGAACTAGCAGAGTTATTAATAATTCTAACAGCTTTGTTCTGAATTTTGTCTAGTTGTTTTAGTGCATCCTCTCCACATGCATTCCACAAGGGTGGGCAATATTCTAGCTGAGAACGCACATGACTCCTATATATTACAGCAAACTGCTCGTCAGTGAAGAAGTTACGGACTTTGTACAATAATCCAAGTTTGTTTGAGGCGGTGTTAGGAAGAGATTTGACATGAGAGGTCCAGCTGAGGACGTTAAGTGAAACAGAGAATTTAAATATATTTGGAGATGGAAATATTAGTAGCATTAAAGGTAATATACGAATCTGGCATTATCCATCTATTAGTAAATTGTATATATTTGGTTTTAGTAGCATTATATGAGACAAGGTTATTTTGTCCCCATTCATTGATCTTAGATAAGTCTTTATTTATGGACATGGCTGTACAGAGTTGAGAGTTGAGATATTAAACTTTGAAAAAGGGTGTTTGAGTGTGAATGAACTGTGAAGTGTTGAGTCCTCTGCATATGGATGGATGGGACTGTGGGTGAAAGAAGAGAGATCATTAATACGAACTAGGAATAGGGTTAGCGCAAGAACTGATCCTTGTGGCACACCGGCGTTGAGTGGAAATTGGAATATACATCATCTACTTTTACTACTCTGTCGCTGAGATATGAGGACGTTAGTCCATAGCAAGGGAGTTTGGATAGCAGGGATCAGGGCCACGCTCTGCCAAGAGCTTTATAAATATCAAGGGCTACTGCATGAGTTTCTTATGTTGGTCAATTGTTTGATGGATGTTATGAGTCAGGAGACTGAGTATATCAATGTTGGATCTTTCGTGGTGAAAACCATATTGTCTATCACTTATTAAGTTGTTGGATTCATTGTGTTTAACCGTGTGCTAATTAATTACAATTACAAATACTTTAGCAAGAGAAGATGTGATAGCTATTGGTCTGTAATCAGATGGGTCAGAGGAACTTCCTTTCTTTGGAATTGGGTGGATAGTGGCTTCTTTCCATGAATTAGGGGATGAAGAAGTACGTATGCATAGTCTGAACCATTCAGCTAGAACAGAGCCAAGTTCTGAGGAGCCCTTTTTCAAAACATGTGGAGGAATTCCATCTGTGCCTGAAGCTTTGTTGGTTGGTAAATTGTCTAGGATGGATTTTATGTATCTGGTCTGTATTTTAAGTGGAACAATTTCGGGAGAGGCAAGTTCTAGTACTGCGACGTCTGGCTGACTTCTTCTATGGTACAATTTCTGGCAAATGTACTGGCAAGGATATTCACTTTACTGCACAGGTAATTTGTAATGTTGCCGTCTGAAGAATTTTGTGGGGGAATGGATGAGGACTTGTTAAAGTTACTAATGAAAGAACTGAGAGTTGTCCAGAATATTCTATTGACATTAGGATTGTTAAGTAGTTTTGGTACTTGCTTTTGAAGAAAGTTTGATTTAGCGAGATTTATTAATGCTTGTGTATTGTTTTTAGCAATTTCAATTTCATAGAGTGATTCAGATTTTTATTTCTTTTTTATTTTAAGTAAGAGTTATATGCTAATGACTTTTGGGCCATTGCTCTGACAGTTGATATCAAACCATTATGGAAAGTTCGATCTTTTAATGAACTGTTGACTTGGTATGAATAAATCCATACTAGCTAATATTAAGTCATTAATGTGGGACCGGGAAGAAATGACATTACTAAAGAAGAAAGACTGCAATGGCATGTCAGCAAGATAATTTCTAAATCCATCCCAGTTTGCCCTATCACAGTGCCACTGGGTCACCATGCAAGGTTCAGAACGAGGAGGTTTGGGGGAACCGACTAAGGAGGTTATAACGATATTGTGGTCGGAGGATCAAAGTGGTGACATCATTTCTATCCTGCACTGATCTGGATTATTTGTCAAGAACAGATCCAAGAGATGGGTGTTATGGTCAGGATTATCTGGTATTCTGGTTGGTTGTTTACCAACCGCGTGAGATTAAACGATTCTGCAAACAGCTCACACTCTAGACCAGTATCTTCAGTCCTGTATGTTAAAATCACTCAAAATGGTAATTTCGGTACTAAAGGTAAGGTTAAGGTTACACAACTGTGGATATGCAGTCAAATGCACTGGGTTCAGGAGGATTGGGGGAGCGATAGACTGCACAGATGTATCTGGTAATATTTAGATACTTTCGTTTATACAGTGAGTAATCAAAATTAGTTGAAAAGATGTTTAAAACAGTGTCAACTGCATATTCAGATTTGATATAACAACAGCTTCCACCCTTGTTACGGAAGTTTGTGAGGAGATGGTAATCAGGAAGACAAAATGAGAATATTTCATTAGAGGGAGAGATTTGAAGTTCTGCGGGGAACAGGGCTACAGAGGATACAGACTGTAGGAAAAAATGAACAGAATTCAAAATGGTACTGAGACCACGGATATTGGTGAAAAATAAGACGGCATTTGCACTTCTCCAATGATGACCATGAACAGAATTTGCAACAGTCACTGCCGGCACAGTTGCTTGACAGTCATTCCTTTCTGCAACCTTTGGGTTTCCAAACATTCACTGAAAGGGAAAATGCTTCAAAATTTGAGGTGGATTGTTGAATATATTATTGGGCTTCATTATCCCCACTGGTTTAATGTAAAACTTAATCCAGTGTGGACAGAGGAGCCGAACCACATCTTGTGTCAGTTACAGCTACTGAGAACCCAAAGGAAAACTAGTGGTGGACATCGTGTTAATTATGATGAGAAAGTCCACTTGATATGCTAGGCCTTAGGCAATTTTGCAGGCAATGCTCTGCAGCCACTGTACTGGAGAACGAACTGAGATTGTGGAAATCATCCTAAAGGAGAGACACCCCTACAGGATGGCCAGCTGGAAGGCTGCTCGGCTCAGACAAAGACGATACCACCGATTAATGCCTGTGCCGCAAAACTGATAGAACATGTCAAAGAAAGAAAGAATGTACACAACATAAAAAGCTCCAATATATATATATATATATATATATATATATATATATATATATATATATATATATATATATATAAATATATATATATATATATATATATATATATATATATATATAAATATTATATTATATAGATAGATAGATAGATAGATATAATATATATACATATATATATATATATATATATATATATATATATATATATATATATATATATATATATATATATATATATATTTATATTATATTATATAGATAGATAGATAGATAGATATAATATATATATATATATATATATATATATATATATATATATATATATATATATATATATATATATATACAATATATATATATATATATATATATATATATATATATATATATATACATATATATATATATATATATATATATATATATATATATATAATATATATATATATATATATATATATATATATTATATATAAAATATATATATGTATATATATATATATATATATATATATATATATATATATATTAATATAGATTATTCATATATCTATATCTCTCTATCTATCTATCTAGATAGATAGATAGATAGATAGAATATATATATATATATATATATATATATATATATATAGATATAAATATATATATCTTGGGGCAGGATTCCACTGCTACATGGCATGTCCCCAGGTAGCGGATAGGGGAAGGCCTTGTAGATATACGAGGTACCGTCTTAGACAACGCGGACCATGGGACCCCCTGTAGATATATAGGGCTCCACCGAATATAACGAATAACATGGCACAAAATTTACATCTCACCAGAAACTCTGTGGCAGGAATGTGAGATTATTTGGCATAATCCTCCCAACCAAACATGAGTTCTATTGCAAATGATTTGACGGGCGTTCCTGTTGGATCATTGTCTACTAAAGGTCCAACCGCACTGCCTCCTGTTCTTACTGGCAGTGGGCCACCGAAAGTTAGTAGGCACTGTGTTGAAAAATTAGACTCTTGGATATTAAACAAATTGAAATCCATGAAGATCTATGCATACAATGTAATAAGCCTCGCAGAAGATTACAAACTTGATAACCTAATGACTGAACTGGAAAACATTAGTTGGGTTGTTGTAGGTTTGAGTGATATCCACAGAAAAGAAGAAAAGTAAATTAGCTAAAAGACAGCAACCTCCTATTTTACTACAGAGTAATAGATAATGAAAGAGTTATTGGTGTAGGATTTCTCATTAACAGAAATCTTGCAGACAACACTGTTAAATTCAGCAGTGTATCTGACAGAGCAGCATTTGTTGTCATTAGACTGCATAAAAAAATATACCCTGAAAGTAATTAGTATATGCACCAACTTCTCAAAGCCCAGATGAAGAAATAGAAACATTCTATGATGACATCTTTTAGATTATGGGAGATGAAAAGACAACATGTACTATACTCATGGGAGACTTCCGTGCAAAAGTTGAGAAGTCGAAAAATGGAGAAGCATACATGGGAAAATATGGAGTGGGAGAAAGGAATGTAAGAGGAGAAATGCTGGTAAATTTTGGTGAAATGTTTAACATGAGAATAATGAACACATTCTTCCACAAAAGAACAGGGAGAAAGTGGACCTGGAGAAGCCCAAATGGAGAAACAAAGAATGAAATCGACTTCATCACAGCTGATAAGAATAACACGATCACAAATGTCACAGTTATCAACAAAGTAAATATAGGTAGTGATCATAGAAAGGTGGGTTGCACAGCCTGACTCAATTTCAGAAGTGAAAGAAAGACGATGATTAAAGATAAAAAAAAAATAATAGTAAACGAAAACAGTGCAACCTTTCGGTTGGAAATAAGGAACAGATTTCAGGCTCTAAGTAAGGCTGAATGTGACATTGATGAGCTGAATGACAGATTAACAACAGTGCTACGAGAATCAGCGGAGGTAGTAGGAAAACCTAATGAAACCAAAAGAAATATTCAGAAAAAGACACTCGAGCTTATGAAAAAACGAAAGGAAATGAAAGTAAAAATAAAGACAAAATAGAACGAGCGGAATTAAAGAAGCTTATCAACAAACGACAAAGAGAAGAAAAAAGAAAGAGAAACATAGATCAGATCAAACAAATCATCAAAAAACGGAAAAAGTCTGAAACAGGTCCGAAGTAAAATGGCACTAGGAAAGCAACAAATGGCATCACTGAAAGAAAAAAAAAAAACGGTGAAATCATTAAATACAGAGGTAAGATGGTGAAGAGAGTTGAAGAATTTTACAAAGAATTGTATGCATCAAAGACAGTAGTACCAATAGCTAACTTTTCAGTTGACACAAGTGAAATACCTGAGGTAACACCAGACGAAGTAAATATTTGTCTTAAAATTATGAAAAGAGGGAAGGCTCAGAGAGAAGATGGAATAGTAACAGATTTACTCTTGGATGCAGAGTAGAAGTACAAAATAGGCTTGCTCACTTATTTACCCACTGTATAAAGCAAGAAAATTTCCAAAATATGATGTAATGCAATAGTTATTTTACTCAAGAAAAAAGGTGACTCAAAAGATCTTAGTAACTATCGACCCATTAGCTTATTATCAGTCATTTACAAACTCTTCACTAAAGTCCTTACAAACAGAAGAACAACAATTTTGGAGGAAAACCAACCTCGTGATCAGGCAGGATTCCGAAGCGGGTATTCGACCACTGATCATCCACATACAATGAATCAGCTAATTGAGAAAACTACAGAATATAATACACCACTGTGCTTAGGTTTTGTTGATTACGAATAGGCTTTTGATTCAGTGGAGCACATAGCAATTATAAATTCATTGCGAGAACAAGGAGTGAATGAGAACATTGTAAAACTGCTCGAAAACATATATAAAGAGGGAACTGCTACAGTTAAATTACATAAGGACTCGGAAAAAAATAAGACTGAGAAGGCGTGCGTCAGGGAGATACAGTTTCACCAAAATTATTTACAGCATGCCTAGAAAGTATTTTCAGAAGGCTAGACTGGGAAAACAACGTAGTGAACATAGATGGAGAAAAGCTAAACCATTTAAGATTTGCAGATGACTGTCCTAACCTCAGAAACAGCGAAGGCGTTGCAAGAAATGTTAAATGACCTGAACAGAGAAAGTCTGAAAGTAGGATTGAAGATGAACTGGAGTAAAACTGAAGTAATGTTTAATCCACAAACACCAAAGAGCGTCATCAGAATAAACGATGAAATTCTTGAAGAAGTTGAGGAGTACAGCTACTTGGGACAAATACTAAAATTAGCAAAAGATCATGATAGTGAAATAAAAAGACGCATTACAAATGGATGGAAAGCTTTCGGTAAACATACTGTAGAGACATTGTGAAAAGTAGCTTGCCAGTTTGTATGAAATGAAAAGTATATAACGAATGCATAATTCCAGCTATGACGTATGGTTGTGAGACCTGGAAACTAACAAAATCGATGGAAAATAAATTAATCCGTTTTCAGAGAGCAATGGAAAGGACAATGTTGGGAATATCTTTAAGAGACAGGAAAAGATCAACTTGGGTGAGAGAGCAGATTAAAGTCAAAGATATAGAAATGATAAAAGAACAGAAATGGAGGTGGGCAGGCCATAGAGCAAGAATAAGGGATAACCGATGGAGCAAGAGGCTGACTGACTGGACACCAATAGATTGTAAGCGTAGCAGAAAAAGGGCAGACAGGAGATGGAGAGATGAGATAAATTTGCAGGGAAAACGTGGCAAAAACTGGCTCAGTCAAGGAATTCGTGGAAAAGGTTGGGGGAGGCCTTTGTTCAGCAGTGGACTAGTTATGGGTGATGATGATGATGATGACACACACACACACACACACACACACACACACACACACACACACACACACACACACACACACACATACACCAGGACTTTCTTAGCACCATGTTCACTACTGACATCTCGCAATAAGTCATTGCATCATCAGACAACAATATGCTAAAAATAATAATAAAACAATAATAATAAAATCAATCAATCAATCAATCATTTCCTGTGGCACCCTCGGGGATGCATAGGGCCTCGATGAACTCACACCACCACATCCTATCTTGTGCTAACTCCTCAAGATCTCCCCAACACTCATCTCCAGCTTCCCGTCTCATTGTCCTCACCCACGTCTCTTTTGGCCTTCCTCTACCTCTCCTACCAAGTGCCACCCACCCTGGTGTACCTCGTACTATTCCCTGTCTCCTATACACATGTCCTAGCCACTTCCATCGTGAGAATCTAACATATTCATCGATCGGCTGCACTCCCGTTGTTTCTCTAATTCTACTATTTGGTATCCTTTCCCACCACTTAACTCCTAATATTCTTCTAAGTGCTTTATTTTCAAACACCAAGAATTTATTTTCCATAGTCACTGTGCTGTACCAAGACTCGTGTCCATAAATTAAGATACTCCTAACCATTACCTTATAAAGTTTGATTTTTGTATGCACAGAGAAATTGTTATTATTCCAAATATTTTTAAGCATTCCCATTGCCTGATTAGCCTTCTTTAACCTTTCCTCGAATTCAAAGTTCAAAGAACCATCCTTGGCTAAATAAGTACCTAAATATTTAAACCTATCAACTTGCTTTACAACCATACCTCCAATTACACATTCCTGCGCATTTTTCCATATTCATATTGATTATTTCAGTTTTTCCACAATTAATAACCAAACCCACCTTGCGACCTTCACTCACCAAACAGTCCAACACTCTCTGCATCTCTTCTGGCCCATCACAAATCAAAACTATATCATCTGCATAATCTAAATCCAAAAGTTTCCTGTTCTCTCCCCAAAGTATACCTTCACCGGTTTCTGTTCCAACGCGTTTCATAATGTAATCAATGACCAATATAAATAGTAAAGGCGATAGAACACCACCTTGAATTACTCCGGACTTGACTTCAAACGAATCACTCAGACAACCATCAACCATCACTTTACAAAATGTGTCCTCATGCATGTTCATAATGACCCTCACAAACTCCTCTGGTATTCCATAATGTCTCATGATCTTCCCCAGAGTCTCTCTCGAAACACTATCAAAAGCCTTTTCAAAATCAACAAAACAAAGACTTAACGGTACTCTCATTTCATTAACTTGCTGCATATAATGCCTAACTATAAAAATCTGATCATTGCAACCACGTCCCTTTCTAAAACCAGCCTGTTCATCCCTCAGAATACCCTCAACCACCGGCTCCAACCTATTTAACAACACTCTACTGAAAACTTTCAAAGCTATCGGTGACAAAGAGATTCCCCTCCAATTACCACATTCACTCAGGTCTCCCTTCTTCGGAACTTTAACAATTACACCATTCTTCCAAACTGACGGTAGTAACCCCGTCACCCATATCTTATTGAATAGCTTGGTCAAGATCATTATTAATCTATCCCCCTCCACTTTAAACATTTCCGGAAATAAACCATCCTCCCCTGGTGCCTTATTATTCTTTAACTGTTTTACTGCTTTCTCCACTTCTGCAAGCCTCAACTCTCCTGTTTCTATATTTAAATCTTCCTGAGCAGACGGTATATCCTCTTCTGGTGGTATTGGTCTATTAAGGACTGTCTCAAAATGCTCTTTCCATCTGTTTTTAATATCTCCATCTTTGGTCAATAAATTTCCTTCCCTGTCTCTAACTGGTATTTCCTTGCGTGTACCTGCATTACCACTCAGTTCTCTAATCGATTCATATGCTATTCTTTGACTCTGTCCATCATTTTTGTTTATTAAGATTTCAGTCTCTGCAACCTTTTCATCCACACATCTTCTTTTGTCTCTCCTAGCTAACCTTCTTACTTCTGAATTCAAACTCCAGTACGCAGCTCTTGCTAATTCAATCTCTCGTTCATCAATGCATTGCATCTCACTCCTCAATTTAGCCTCACCTCTCTTTTTTATCATATCCCACGTTTCCTCCGATATCCATTTCTTTCTCCTGAATCTATGTCTCCTTCCAATCGTACATTCAGCAGTCTCATGCAAAACTTTGTTCACATCCTCCCACATCTCATAATAAAAATTATGATAATAATAATAATAATAATAATAACAATAATAATAATAATAATAATAATGATAATAAATAATAATAATAATAATAATAATAATAATTATAAAAATAATAAGAATAAGAATAAGAATAAGAAAAATATAAATAATAATAACAATAATAATAATCATCATCATCAGCCGGACCTCCTTTCCCACCCTAGGGCAGGGTGAGGAGTAGCAATGTCCAGGAAGCCCAAATTTACCCAGTCCAATGGGCCACGCTTCCATTCACTCATAATTAAGCTCCTGGAATCCTGGCTCTATCGGATAAGCCAAAAACATTCACCACATTCTGTAGCTTCACATAAACGTATCAGATTGAGTCAATCCAAATGCTGGCACGTTAACCCGTGGCGTCCCGTCGACGTGAATTAACGTCCACACATTTTGTCACCGCGAATCCTGTTGACGTTCATAAACGCGAATCAATTGCAAGGTCCCTAATTTGCACAATTTTCAATTTTCGCTAGTGATTTTTGGTACGTATACACGGGACACCTTCCTCTACAAGATGGCAGGCAGGGACAATGCCTTACCCAGCATGACCTCCCCCCCCCCAGCACGCCATTGTCTCAGCAATTCACCTGTTACCAGTGACCTGGCCAGTAGAGCCATGTCATGCCACGGTATGAAATTCAGGGCCAGAGTGATTCCCCAATCAATGACAATGTGGAGGACAAACTTTACATAGCATTAGAGGAAGAAACAGTCAGAAATGATGATCAGATAATGTCACCAAAAAAGGTCAGGTATGTTGATGTGTTTCATGAGTGAAACAATGCTTATATTGCCTATATTACTGTGTGAAAACCAATATTCTCTCGTACTACATATAAATTCGTACCAAATAAATATATAAATAACGTTTATGAGTGGTGTGGAATGGTTACACTCCCATAGAACTCGTTTTCTTTGGAGCCAGCCTAATAGAAAACACAGTAAGGTTAGGAGGTACTGCTACCTGTTTCGAGTATTTTAAACCTCAGATGAGCGATTTCTCTATGATTTTTCGATGTTTCTTACCAAAAGCGGAGGTTTGAGCCAAAAAAAAATTTTTCCAAAAATGGTCGGGATTGGGGGGAGTCAGTGGTGGAAAAGTGGTCGGGATGGGGCGGGTTAAAAAGGGGTGCCAAGTCCCTGATCATGCACTTCTCCTCACAACATTCGTCCAGCCAGCCCAGTCTCTTGTCAGGTCCCTAGCATCACCGACTTCCAAACCTCTCTTCCTCACACACTCATCCACCATATCTCTCCACCTTCTCCTTGGCCTACCTCGCCTCCTCCCTTCTTCAAATTTGCTCAGATATACCTTTTTCACCACTCTACTGTTATCCATTCTCTCCACATCACCATGCCATCTCAGTACACACCCTTTGATTCTGGTGTCCACAGACTTCCTCACTCCACATCTGTCATGAATCACATTACTTCGTAACCTATCCACCATCTGTACTCCACATACATCCCCCAGCAGTCCCATCTCCACTGCTCTTACTCTTGAAAAAAAAGTCAAGAATAATAATAACAATTATTATTATAATAAAAGTCGATAATAATAATAATAATAATAATAATAATAATAATAACAACAACAACAACAACAACTAGAAAACAGAATTGCTATTAACAATTTCATTAACTCGCCACATGACAAGTTCATCCGTCTTGTGCCTGTGACCTCAGAACTTAACAAATAAGCAAATGTTAAACTTTGACCTTCTTTGTGACCTTGAGTCTTGGGTCAAGGTTATTCATTCTTGGTAGCCTTGCACAAAATATCAAGTTCTATAAATGTTCCAAGTCTGGTTAATGTAGCTCATTTTTTTTTTCTTTTAATTGTGCATTCACCGACCCCAAACAACTTTCCTCTGACCCCTGGGCAATCTCAGAAATTACGGTCCCAAATGGGCCCATAGTCATTTCAGACCTGCTCCACAAAAATGTCACATCTGTTCATTTAGGGATTTCTGGGAATCTGCAAACAGACTATTTTATAGGTTTTTAGATGTAACTGGAAAACCAGTACTGGGAACTGGATGATACTGGGTCATACGAAGACGCTAGCTGGGGGACTCAAGTGGCCAAGAATGATGCGTGTAGCTTTAAAGTGAACAAATACGAACAATTTACTTCTTCGTAATAATAATAATAATAATAATAATAATGAGAACAATATATTTCAGCCCTGGTGTGATGAGTTATAATACTAATACTAATACTAATACTAATAATATTAATAATAATAATAATAATAATAATAATAATAATAAAAGCAACAACAACAAGAAAATGGAAGGTGTCATTTGCAATATCAATAACTCACCACATGACCAGGTCATCCGACTTGCGCCTGTGAGTTCAGTACATATAAAATAAGCCAATTATAGACTTTGATTTTGGATGAGACCTTGAGTTTTGGGTCAAGGTCATTCATGCTTGGTAGCCATGCATAGCATATCATGTTCTTGAAATGTATCAAGTCTGATGATTGTAGCTCAGTTTTTTTTTTCTTTTTTATTGTGCACTCAATCACCCCAATCTACTGTCTATTTACCCCTAGGCAATCTCGAAAACTGTAGGCACAAATGTGTCCATAGTCTCTCCAGACCTGCTTCGCAGCCTTGGCTATGCCCCACGAAATTTTCAAGTCTGTACCTTTAGCGTTTTCTCAGAAACGGCAAATAGACTTTTAATAGGTTTTCGGATGTAACTGGAAAATCAGTACTGGGAACTGGATGATACTGTGTCATATGAAGCTGCCAGCGGGGGGACTCAGATGGCCAAGTATGATGGGCGTAGTTTTGAAACTGAGTGAATACTAGCAATTTACTTCATTGTAAGAAATGATAATAATAATAATAATAACATTACTACTAATAATAATAGTAAAATAATAATAATAATAACAATATTACTACTACTACTACTAATAATAATAATAATAATTATTATTATTATTATTATTATTATATTGAAAAAATAACTAGAACTCTGAAGGCCTAACTGTCCTACAGTTACTAGTCTCCCCTTACTGTTTCTTATTGACCTTGACCCCACTGGGGAAATTTGGATTTTTTTTTTCTACCTGCAATGGTCCATGCCAGGACATATGCCCTTGGCCCTACAGATTCGCTGCACAGTCTCCAGTTCTGCAATCGTCGTGAGACTCTTGAGGCCGGCATAATACTTATTAGTTAAGTATTCTTATTGTGTAGCCACAATAAAATAGCTTTGCCTTTTTTTTTTTTGTCTTGATTTTCCCCTTCTATTAGGGGACCGGGCCCTATAAATAACCCAGGCAGTGGTGGGATGTTGGAGCTAGGCTAAAGAAGGGAGAAATCTGACTTCAGTATACTGGATGACTGTAGCTTCAGTTGTGAAGAAGCTTGCTGCCTGTTGGATGCAGTGTTCATTATCGTGAGTCAGCTCATTCTTCACTTAGGCAAGGACGATTGTGTGTACAAGGGAATGAAGCTTGTCGTTGCAGAGGTAGTAGTCTTGCAGGGCTTCCAGTTCGTGGTCGGCAAGGAAGGAGATGTAAGCACTTGCCTTGGTGTTCATAGGTAGTATCATGGTAATGTGATGCAAGGCATCAGAAAGGTTTTGTTGGTGCTGTAACGGTGTTGGTGGCGATGAAGAAGTGCTGACAGGTTGTGGTTTCCTCTTTTTTATCTTCTTTCTTGTTGGTGGAACAGCAGGTGACTGTTAAGTTGGAGGAGAGGCAGAACGCTCTACCATCTCAATGACTTCAGTGGTGTAAGGGCAAGGAAGTGGCTGGTCATCCTGTTGATGTGTGGAGGTGGAGAGGGTAGAGGAGGCTGCAGCAGGGGTGACAACACTGACTGCCTCCTCAGGGATGGAGATTGAGGGCAGTTTGTTTTGGTGGAACAGCAGGTGGAAAATTTTATGAGGAGTGCCCAGTCTTCTTGTGAAACTGCAGTTGCCAATTGTATACATGCAAATATATGGGCCTGGGTAGAATTATCCTCATCAGTTGTGCATGAACGTGGGTGTTTGCGACGATCTGGGGCGTGGGTAGCTTCCTCCACTTGGCTGACAAAAGGGCTGGTGACAGCGGCAGCTTCTGGTCTCTTGCTCCCTATTCTGATGGTGAACTCCATTCTCTACCCCTCAGCCAAGGACTTTCCAAGCTTCCTATGGTATGGCTTTTTGACGGAAGTGTGATACACAAATAAGTCCTGCTGGTTCTCCATCCTCGTGATGAATCAATAACTCACCTTCAAGCTGTACCACTTTACCTTCCCTGAGGTGGTGGTGGGTGGGGAAGGAGTGCTGAGAGTCTTCAAAGATGTCTGGGTCCGTGTGGTAGGCATGGAAAGCTGGGGAGATCTTCCTCTGGCTGCTGCTCGACTGGAACTGTTGCTCACCATGTGGTAAAGTATGTGTAATAATAAAATCTGAAGACCCTAAGTTAACTTTTTGTATAACATCAACAAGAGAGACAAAGGTGCCGAAGAACTCATATGTCTGCTATTGTGTATTACAATGACCTTGATCCCATTGGAGAGATTTGGATTTTCTTTTTTCCTATCAGCAATGACCGATGCCAGGATACATCATCTGGGTCTTTCAGTTTGCTTGTGCAGTCTTTGATCTTCCTGGAATAGATGCGAGACTCTTAGGTGAGAATAATAATAATACCAGCGAAAACATTAGTCTCCACCTACATAGTTGGTGGAGAATAATAATAATAATAATAATACTCTTACAAGAACAATATAACTCACCACGTTTTTTTTTTTTTGTGAGGAAGAAGGAACCAAAGGCCACGATCCCGCAATAACTGTTCACTCCAACAGAAAAACATAATACAAGAGAGAGCCAAATTCAAGATCCGATCATTTTGAGATGCCTGGACACACTGTGTTTGAAAGACTGGAGATCATAGAAAGCAGGAAATACAGACAGAGGGAGACAGTTTCCAAGCTGACCTGTTGCATAAATGAAGGACTGGGAGTAACGGTTGACTCTTGCATTAGAGAGTTGGACAGAAAAGGGATGAGAGTTTGCTGCTAGACGGGTGCTATGCACCCGTCGTAGAGGTGGAGGAATACATGCAAACAGTTTAGAGGAGCAGTGACCATTGAAGTAGTGATAGAAAAGAGATAAAAATCCAACAGTGCAGCGAAGAGACAGAGGTTCAAGGGAGTCAGTAAGAGGAGGAGAATTAATGAGATGAAAAGCCTTTGACTCCACGCTACTGAGAAGAGCTGTATGTGGGGAACCTCCCCACACATGAGAGTTGTACTCTACACAGGGGCGGATATAACCCGTGTATAGAGTCAACAATTGTGCAGGGGTAAAGAAGGAATGGAGTCGGCTTAGCACACCTAATATCTTAGAAGCAGATTTTACAAGAGATGTAATATGATCTTTCGAGGACAAGTCCCGAGTAAATTAAACACCAAGCAAGTTCGAGGATGGTGCAGGATTAAGCTGAATATTATTAAACATTAGTGGGTACACCTGTGGAAGATTTTGTCGGGTTGATAGGTGTAAGAACTGATAGGTGTGGAGAGTTATTATAATGATAATAATAATAATAACAATAATGATGATGATAACAATAATAATAATAATAATAATAATAATAATAATGATGGTAATAACTAGAAAACGGAAGTTGCCAATAGCAATAACAATAATTCACCACATGACAAGGTCATCCGCCTTGTGCATGTAACCTCAGTACCTGATAAAGAAACAAATCTTGAACTTTGACCTTGGCTATGACCTTGAGTTTTGTGTCAGGGTCATTCATACCTGGTAGGGATGCATAGCATCCCATGTTCTATAGATGTTCCATGTTTGGTGATTGTAACTGAATTTTATCTTGATTTTTTAAATTGCTACTGTCAATTGACCCATGGGCGATCTCAGAAATTACTAGCCCAAATGGGTTCAGATCATTTCAGACCTGCTTCCCTATGTTGGCTATGTTACACAAAACTTTCATGTCTGGTAACTTTAGTGGCTTTTAAAACCCACGAAAACACTATTTTTATAGGTTTTCGGATGTAACTGGAAAACCAGTACTGGGAACTGGATGATCTATTTATCTATCTATATACCCAAGCTGCTTCCCCAAGGAAAAGGAGGTAGCCGAGACAGGACGACACACTCCCAATTTACTCATCCACTCAAACACATTCATTCGCATCTTAGCCCCAAAGGGGAGAAGGGAAAAGTCCTCACTGCACCACACCGCACGAGGGTCAACTGCGCAGTGCAGTCAGTGACATCCGCAGCAGTGCCTGACAGAAGAGCTGGTTTACCCCTGCCACGTCATAATAGACCCATCCCCTAACCCCTTACTGGATGATTATGGGTCATATGAAGCCGATAGCTGAGGTACTCAGATGGCCAAGTATGGTGGCTTTAGCTTTGAAATTGAATGAATAATAATAATAATGATAATAATAATAATAATAATAATAATAATAATAATAAAAATAATAATAATTTTGACAAAGAATATAACCAACCACTCGTGTGGTGAGTTATAATAATAATGGTAATAATAATAATAATAATAATAATATTAATAATAATCTATCTATCAATTTATCTATTGCCAGACGCCTCAATCCCGTTTGGGGTGGCCACAAACAAATTGCCTCCACGTCGCCCTGTCCCCCGCCATTTCACCGCCCCGCTCCCAACTCACACCCCCCTCTCTCATATACCTCTCCACCCCATCGTTCCATCTCATCCTCGGCCTCCCCCTCCCTCTTCCTCCTTCCACCTCACTCACATACACTCTCTTCGTCAGTCTTTCACCCTCCATCCTCTCCACATGGCCAAACCACCTCAGTGTATTCCTCCTAACGCTTCCTGTCACATCTACATCCACACCACAACGCTCCTTTATATCCTCATTTGTCAGCCTCTCTCTCCATGTGACTCCACAGGCTCCTCTTAAATAACTCATTTCCACTGCTCTCACTCTTGACTTGTGTCCTTCCAGCAACGTCCAAGCTTCACATCCATACGTTAGAGTTGGTATCACAATACTGTCATGTAGTAACTTTTTCACTTCCATGCTCACTTCCCCGCTTCTTATCACTGCTTTCAAAGAACCAGCAACCTTTCTTCCCTGCTATACCCTTTCAAGCACTTCACCCTCCAAACCTCCATCCTTACTTATCACACTACCCAAGTACTTAAACATACTCACATTTTCCAATTCCTCACCATCCAACCTCGCTGTACATTCACTGACTTCTCCTCTCTCAAAGACCATCACTTTACTCTTCCTTACATTCACCTTTAGGTTCCGTTTCTTACACACTCACCCAAACTCATCCACCAAGCCTTGCAGCTCCCCTTCGTCTTCATTCAACAACACAGTATCATCTGCAAACGACAGTACAGGGAGTATCCAAACACTACCCTCTCTCACCAGGGCCACTCCAACATCCACTACCCTACCTTGTACCGCTTTTATTACCCCATCCATGTACAGATTGAACAACTATGGAGACATGACACATCCCTGTTTCAACCCAACCTTCAAAGAGAAAAATTCACTCAGTTCACCATCCACATGCACTGCAGCCTTAGCACCATCATACATACTCTTCACAGCATTAAACAGCTTCCCATCTACTCCATATATTCTTAATACTTTCCACAATTCTTGTCTATCCACCCTGTCATATGCTTTCTCCAAATCCATGAAAGCCGCATACAACTTCTTTCCCTTCTCTAGAAACTTTTCCACTAAAGATCTAAGAATGAATATCTGATCTACACAACCTCTGCCCTTCCTAAAGCCTACCTGTTCTTCTCCAACTAATTCCTCTGTTCTTTCTCTAACTCTGTCAATAAGTATCCTACCATACACTTTTCCTATTATACTAAGAAGACAAATGCCCCTGTGATTACCACACACTTCTTTTTCCTTTTTTCCTTTGTACAAGGGAATAATTATACCTGACTTCCAATCCTCTGGGACTCTACCTCCATCCCAGGCCAATCTGCACATTTTCCACGTCCATTTTACTACTATCTCTCCCCCATGCTTCAGCATTTTACCACACACTCCATCAATTCCTGGGTCTTTCCCCAATTTATCTTTCTTCATTGCTTCCACAACTTCTGTCCTACTGATTTCTTCCTGTCTTCTCACCTCCCTCCTTCTCTCAGCCATTCCCCAGCCGCTTATACTCGCATTACTTCCATCTTCTAGGTTCAACAATTCCTTAAAGTGATCTCTCCATCTGCTCACTTTTGCTCCAGTATCTACCATTTTTATCTTTCACTCCCCTCCTAACTTCACCTCCACCCTGTCTTACTGTTTTCACCTCTTTCCAGGACATTTTCTTACAGTCCTTCCATTTTACACTCAAGTTCCTTCCAAATTCCTCATCCGTTCTCTTCTTACCCTCTCTTACTAATCATTTCACCTCTCTCTTTCTTTCTACATATAACTCTCTCTTCCGCCTTTCAACTTCTTCCACGCCCCTATTTCTCATCCATTCATTGTATGCTTTCTTCTTTTGTGCCACAGCCTGTCTCACCTCTTCATTCCACCACGCTGTTCCTTGCACACCACTCCGTCTTGTCTTCATCCCACACACCACATCACATGCTGCACATATTTCATCTATGAATATCCTGCACACACCTTCCACGTCCACCATCTGCTCCAATTCATATTTGCCCAATCGTTCCTCCACTTCTCTCTTATACTCTGCCTTTTTCTCATCCTCTTGTAACCTTTCCACTCTCCTTGCAAATACTTCTTCCCGTCCTTCCCTTCTTCTATTTCTCCATCTTAATTGGATCTTGATTTTGGCCACCACCAAGTAGTGGTCAGAAAGTCCACTCCCCCAACCTCCATAAGCTCTTGCATCCATTACACATTTTCGCATCCTTTCATCCACACACACATAATCAGTCATTGCCTTCCTTTCATTCAGTTCATCACCCACTCTTCTCATCACTCGCCATGTATACCTGTGGATCATTCTGTGCCTGAAGAGGGTATTGGCTATCACCAACCACCTCCCAGCACAAATGTCCACTAACACACTGCCATTCTCATCGATCTCAGCAGGCACACCCCACTCACCAATGTTCCATCCACTTTCACATTCCCTACTTTACCATTCATATCACCGATCAAAAACACTCATTCCTTCCAAACTTTTCTGTGCACACTTCCACATTTGTCCAGAACTCTTCTCTCACTCTGCTTGCACGATCTTGCATTGGCGCACACACACACACAATCGCCCACATTTGTATTGCAACTTTCAATCTTATCCACACAATTCTTGACCCAACTGATCCATACTCTCTTATGCTCTTCTTCCATCTTTTACTCACAGCTATACATACTCCTTCTTTTGCCCTCTCATTCTTACCTAGTCCTGCACATATACCCCATCCATACTCCCATTCTCTCACACTCTCACCTTCCATTTAGTTTCAGTTATTCCGCATACATCTACTTTCGCACCCTCAAGCACCTGGACAATCTCTCTCTCTTTCACCTCATCATTCGCTCCCCTTACATTCCATGTTCCGATTACCATGTCCTTTGTCCGGTACTTGGTCGTCATCTTTTGGTCAGTCCTTGTCCGAGGCTTATTGTTTGTCTTTTTAGTTAGTTGTTTTCCGGGGAGGGGCACTAACCCTCCGCCAACCCTTTTAGTCGCCTTTTACGACAAGCAGGGATACTGGGGGAGTATTCTTGAAAAAAAACCCTACCCCCAGGAGGTATACTAGTAATAATAATAATAATAATAATAATAATATAACTAATAATATTTATTATTATTATTATTATTATTATGATTATTAATGTTATTATTATTATTATAAAAACATAACTCACCACTGGTGTTGTGAGTCATAACTAGAAAACGGAAATTACTTCTGCAATCTTACATTTGACCAAACACATACTCCCCACCTCCCTGCACACCTAACCAAGCGTATAACGGCCCTCACCCCGCCACCCCTTTATATAATGCAGAGACATTAAGACTTAATGAGATTAGTGATATGGAATAGGCAAGTGTGACAGGAAGTAAAAAAAAACCACCACCATTATCATCACCACAACCACCACCACAATCATCACTACCATCACCCTCACCATCATCACCACCATCATCACCACCACCAACATCACTACCATCACCATCGTTATATCATCACCACCACCACCACTTCCCCCCACGGTGATCAAACGGGATTTATAAGTACCCAAGGATATATACTGTACATGTACTAAAATTTGAGTGATGTGCTTCAAAGATAGAACATAATCCTTCGATTATCCAACGTAACAGAGCCATTGGCATGTCCGGATACGGACGAAATCCTAATATGGAGCAATACCCTACCTAACCATAAGCACAGTACCCCTCCTGATTGTGGCAGTGTTCTTCGGTTTATCAGTTATTTCGACATCAAATCACACATGGAAATATCCAGTATAATGCTAGACATTAAGAAAACATTGCATAAATCACAAAAATCCACAAATGCCCTTCCTATAAATGCAGCATCCCCCCTAATTGTTTCAGTGTTCGGTCTTTCTTTCAGTTGTTTAGACATCAAAACACATTTGGGAATACCTAATATAACTCTAGACACTCAGAAAACAACGCATAAACAACAAGAATCCACAAATAAATAAATGAAGAAGACAAAGGTTGCAATGAAAATTTTAATAAAGTACAGTACTTACCACCCACTGAACGGCGCATATGCGTCGTTAACTCGCTAGCCTCTAGTTGGTGTACAACAATCTCGTGTGGTCTAGTGGCTAAAGTAATCGCTAGTAGGCAATGTATTGATTCCAAAATATTCATACTTTTGATATTAACTGTTTATCTGCAACCATCGTTACTGATGGCTAGGTATCAATTGCTCTTGAGTACTAAAATAGACAATAATTAATTGAAAACATAGTGTTAAGAGGCAGGATTTGCCAGTTACAGTATGTAGTCGAGAAGTTTCTCACCGGTTTCCGATGTTTACCGTAGTTCCAGTACGAGTCAGAATTGCCAATTTGCCTGCTCTTTGTGAACGTAGTTGTTTCGTAAGCTATGAATAAATTTTTGTGCTCTTTTTCTTTATAATGTTTTATTTATATGATTGTGTGTTAAATTATGCAATTTAATTTAAGTTTGTATGCTAAATAATTTTGAGTGTTAAGCAGTTTAGGTGAACTACAGATGTTTTGATGTCTCCTAGCTGGTAACTGTTTTAACTGTTGCTCCATCAAGTGAGTGCTAGAAGTTTCTAGGGTATTGTAAAACTATATAAAGATGGGTAAGAGACTAGAGCAAGTTCAGCCGGTCGGGTTTCAGTTCACTGTGAGTGTAGTTCAGTGTTAGTGCAGTGTCAGTGAAATTTGTATATATTCGGTACTTGTGAAAACAGTGAAGTGTTGTTGTCATGCACGAAGTGTAATTACAGTTAGTAAAGTTTATATAGCTCCAATGCTTGTGAGAATAGTGGAGTGAAGTTGGAAAGGATTCAGTGTAATTATTTGGAAAATAAAGAAAGTGAACTTAAGAAGCCAGTGTTTATTTACAATGTCTCAGCTGAACTTGTGTACTGTACACCTGAAGATTAACCATAGGAAGAACAGCTCACTGGGCAACGTCCTTCCTATACTGAACTATTGCTGTTGGAACCTGTGGCAGTGTGGGACAGGGACGTAATAATATTTTCAAAAATACCATTTCATTGTGAAGCGATGATTTTAAGTTTTCTTAGTGCACTGAATGGCAGTTTTGGTGCTCACATTCCCCTAAAACAGTGGACATATAACCATTTCAGCCCAGACTGAGTCCCCTGTGAGGAATTTTATTAAATTTTTAGGTAGTTGAGTGTAGTGGAAAGGTATAAATTACGAAACTACATAGCTATCGGTATTTGTAATCGATAGCACCGATACTGGGCAACATAGTTATCGGTGTCATATCTAAATTTAATCACTGGTATCGCCCATAACTAGTAATCACTTATGAAATGTCAGAAAATTCCTTCTTCAACCGTTGGAACTAGGCAATGAGTGGGGATGTGTAGTAACTGCCACTGAACACAACATTGCCGTGTCTCTCCTGGCCGGCCAGGGAACTTTGACCATTTGGTAAGGAGGAGGACAGCCTTTTCTGCCCAGCTAGTGGGTTACGTTCTTTTACCAACATGCAGCCCGGAACAAGAGGCCGGTCAAGCGATTTTGATCATTCGGTAGGGAGGTGGATGGCCATTTCTCCTCGGATGGTGGGTTATGTTCTTTTACCAGTGCACGGCTCGGCTCAAGAGGTCAACCAGGTGACTTTGATCATTCGCTAGGGAGGTGGACGGCAATTTTTGCTCTGCTTGTGGGTTAGGGTCTGTATTATGCATGCGTGGCTGTTAGTATCCAAGTGATCTGGGCAACCGGGGGACTTTCACCGTTCAGTGAGAGGGCGGACGGTCATTTTCACTTAGCTGGTAGGTTGCGGTCTACTACCAGAGCGCAACTAGAGAGGCTGGCTGTACCCCAAACCGATTTTGAATTTGTAGGCCACCCATCGATGCTGGAAATTTTATATTCGAATACAGACAAAGATATCAGGATACAGTCATAACAGAGCCAAGGCCTAACATTCAGGTAGAGAGCACGTCTGGATATGACACGTCTAGATAACTGAGTGATTATTGTATATGTATGTACTAATCCACCTGTGGGTTAGTACATACAGATACAGAGCATGTCTGGATATGATGCATCTGGATAATTGAGTGATTATTTTATATGTATGTACTAATCCACATGTGGGTTAAGAATACTTGGGCAGGATGCATTCAAATATCTGGTAAACAAATTTTGACCTTTAATCTTGGCTGTGACCTTGACTTTTGGGTCACGGTCATTCAACATTGGTAGTCATGCACGGCATATCAAGGTCTATAAATGTATCAGTATTGGTGATTGTAACTCCATTCTATCTTGTGACTTTAATTTGTGCACTCAATGACCCAAAACTATTTTCCATTGACTCATCACCAATCTCAGAAACTATTGGCAAAAATGGGCCAATAGTCATTTCAAACCTGCTTATCGACCGTGGCTATGTCCGAAAAAAAAAAAAAATATCAAGTTTGTACCTTTAGCAGTTTCTGGGAATCCGTGAACAGACTGCTTTATATAGGTTATAGGATGTAACTGGAGAACCAGGGCTGGGATGTGCATGATACTGGACCATACGAACGTGCCAGCTGGGGGACACTGATGGCCAAGTATGAATGCCGTAGCTTTCAAATTGAGGGAATACAAACAATTTGCTTCTTCATAAGAGAGAATAATAATAATAATAGTAATAATAATAATAATAATAATAATAATAATAACAATAATAATAATGACAAAATTAATAAAACTCACAGCTGTGGTGAGCTATAATAATAATGACAAGAACGATATAACGCACCAATGGTGTGATGAGTTATAATAATAATAATAATAATAGTAATTATAATTAGAAGAAGAAAAATATATATATAACACCACTTATATGGTGAGTTATAATACTAATAATAGTTATTATTATTATTATTATTATTATTATTATCATCACTGAGGTATGCAAGATGAAGCTGAGAGGAGTGGGGTGGACAAGAAGAGAGTGCAGCAGTCAGGGAGAAAGACTGAGAGTCGAGAAGCTGAGGATCAAAGAAGTGGCGAATGAATATAGGACCAAGGTAGGGGAGGAGTTAGAATCAGTGAACTGGAATGAAATGGATCCGGACAGCCTGTGGAATACATATAGGGATTACTTATTCAGGAATGCTAAAGGAGTGTGTGGTATGGCAAGAGTAACAACAAAGAAGAAAGGTACAGCATGGTGGGATGAAGAGGTTAAGAGAGCAGTGGAGGAAAAGAAGAAGAGTTGGCCTGAGTCGTTAAAGGACAGGGGTTCACCTGAAATAACTGAATAATATGAGAGGAAGATGCACGTAAAGAGACAAGTGGGGAGGAAAAAGAAGGAGGTAAATGATGATCTAGGAAGAAAAAAGAATGCAAATTACTCTGATAATAGAAAGTTATTCTGGAAAGAGGCGCAGAAACGTAGAAGTGACTGCAGAAAGAAATGTAAAAATGTAAAGGATGTAATTAGTAGATTATTAACCCATGGGGATGAAGTAAGGACCTGATGGAAAGAATATTTTGAATGCCTGGTGAATGGAAACAGAGAGAGCAGAGCGGCTGAAACATGATTGGTTTTGGAGGTGTGCAGAGAAGCAATGCAGTGCCAGGAAACGTGACACTCTCGTAGGTGAAGAACGATGTGAAGCGGCTGAAAAATAGGAAAGCAGCTGGGGTTGATGAGGTGTATGCAGAGATGATTAACCCATTGGAGCCCGGTGTCCGGCATACTGGACAGAAGTGGGACTTTTCAAGTCCTCATAAAAGCAGGGATCATCCGGGTAAGCTTCGCGACTGTGAGCCGATAGGCGGAGGGCGTTACGCTTAGTACCCACCCAGTGCCATGCCTCGCCCAGCACCCCTGGGATCCAATGGGTTAATGACTGGCCAACCTATCAGTCTCTATTAACCCATTGGAGCCTGGTGTCCAGCATACTGGACAGAAGTGGAACTTTTCAAGTCCTCATAAAAGTAGGGAACCCCCAGGTAGGAACCTATAATCTTCACGACTGTGAGCCGATAGGCGGAGGGCGGTACGCTTAGTACCCACCCAGTGTCATGCCTCGCCCAGCACCCCTGGGATCCAATGGGTTAAGTGTAGTGGAGAGAGGGGAATGAAGTGCTTGTTGGAGATATGTAAGAAGGCATGGATGAGTGAAACTGTGCCAGCAGAGTGGGAAAAGGCTGTGATTGTACCCCTGTACAAAAATAAAGATGATCGAAATGAGTGCAAGAATTATCGTGGCAAAGTTTTTTGAGTGTGAGCAAGGTATATGGAATGTATTTTGAGTGTGAGGAAGGAATATGGAAGAATTATTATAGAAAACGCAAGAGAGATGTCAGAAGTCCTAGTGAGTGATGAACAGGGTGGCTTTAGATGTGGTAGAGGACGTGTGGATCAAGTATTTGCAGTCAGACATGGTGGAGAAGGCTTGTGAGAAGGATCATAATGTGTTTAGGCATTTATGAATCTGGAAAAAGTATACGAGAAAGCGGACAGAGAAGGATTTTGGAAGGTTCTGCGCATGTACTGTACAGTGTGGATGGTAAGCAGCTAGGTGCCGTGTAGAGTTTTTATAATGGCAGTGAAGCATATGTAGGGGTAAATGGGCATCTAAGTGAATGGTTCACGATCGATGTGGGCGTGCGACAAGGTTGCGTGATGTCCCTATGGTTGTTCAATATATCTGTGGATGGGGTGATGAGAGAAGTAAAGACACGAGTAATGGAGAGAGGGATGGCGTTGGTAATGAATGGTGATGGATGGAATATCTTAAATTTGGATGCTGATGATGCAGTACTACTTGCAAATACAGCACAGGAATTTGGTAGACTGGTGCAGAGTTTTGCTAATGTCTGTGAGCATTGTGCCTTAAGAGTAAATGTAGAAAAGAGTAAAGTGATGGTTACTGAGAGAGAAAGTGAATGCCAGTGATATTACGGGAAATAGAGAGAAACTGGAATTGGTGAGAGTTCAAATACCTGGGTACAATGAGATCGAAAAGAGATGAAAATGTGCAAAAGAAGTGGAAAGTAGAGTGACAGAAGGAAGGAAAGTAGCTGGTGCTATGAAGGCCTTGATAATAAACAGAGGCTTGAGTGTTGCAGCTGCACGAGGTTTACATGAAGGAGTATTAGTGCCAACTCTAACATAACGATGTGAAACTATGGTCAGGCATGAAAATCAAAAGTTAAGAGTAATAGCAGTGGAGATGGGACTGCTGAGGAATGTATGTGGAGTGTAGGGAGTGGATAAGATACCAAATATTGCGATTCGTGATTGATGTGGAGTGAGGAAGTCTGTGGAAACCAGAATCGACGAGAGTGTACTGAGATGTTGAGGTCATGTGGAGAGAATGGATAACAACTGAATGGTGAAAAAAGTATATTTGAGCGAATCTGAAGGAGGAAGGAGGCAAGGTAGGCCAAGGAGAAGGTGGAAGGATATGGTGGATGAGGGTGTGAGGAAGAGAGGTATGAAGTCGATGAGGCTAGGGGACTGACAAGAGAGCAAGCTGGCTGCATGAATTTTATGAGAAGTGCATGATCAGGGATGTGGCACCTCTTTTTAACATGACAGTATCCAGACTGACTGTACTGGATATGTTTATGTGAAGCTACAGAATGTGATGAATGTTTTTGGCATATCAGATAGAGCCAGGAATCCGGTGGCTTGAATGATGAGTCAATGAAGCGTGGCCCATTGGATTTTGCAAACTTGGGGTGTCTAGACGTGCTACTCCTCACCCTGCCCTAGGGTGGGAAAGGAAGTCCGCATGATAATGATGATGATGGTGATGATGATGGTGATGATGATGATGATGATTATTATTATTACTATTATTATTATTATTATTATTATTATAAAAATAACAATAATAATGATAAATAATAATAATAATAATAATAATAATAATAATAATGTAATAATAATACTAAGAATGATAACAATGATGATGATGATGATGATGATGATGATTATGATGATAATAGTAATAATAATAATAATAATAATAATAACAACAATAATTACAAACTGCCATTAGCACTTTCAATAACACACCACATGACATGGGCAACATAGAAAATATGCAGATTTTGAATTTTTACCTTGACTGTGCCCTTGAGTGTTGGATCAAGGTCATTCATACATGGTAACCATGCATAGCCTGTCAGTTTCTATTAATATATCAAGTTTGGTGATTGTAGCTGAATTCCGTCTTAGCTTTTTTATTTTTTTTTTTTTAATTGTGCAATTGAACTTTGACCTTGGTTATGTCCTTAAGTGTTGAGCCAAGGGTAATCATACTTGGTAACCAGATATTTACCACATGACAAGGTCATCCCAATTCTTCCTCATTTCGGCTGCAGAGACCAATTTATTCCCCACTACCTATCAGCAGACCTAGTGATTTGAACAGGCTTCATATAGTGTTCCATAACAAATAAAAGTGAACTTTGACCTTGGTGTGACCTTGAGTTTTGGATCAAGGTCATTCATACTTGGTAACCAGCTATAGCAAGTCAAGTTCAATAAATGAATCAATATTGGTGACTGCAGATCAATTCTGTCTTTTTTTTTTTTTTTCTGATTGTCACGAATCAAATTCGCGACATTTCCCTTTTGTGAAAAACACGAACTATTAGTGGAAAACTCACTGTGTATCGCTCAGTTAACCGTTTCTCTCTCCACTTCGGTGGTATACTTATCAAAACATTCGTCACTGTTTCAAAAGTGACCGATTTAATGCACGTCATAAGTGCTCTACTGAGCGATACTATTGTTTCTTTATTGTTCACCCCTGCTTGCCTTGACCGTTAGAAAAATGCGGCCTAGTGCTCTGCTTTTGTTTCCCACGACTTATTCAGTCCAGTGTTTCTCTGACGGAGAGAGGTTCTGTGCTCCAGAAGTGTGAGAGGAGAGGTCAGCTAGCACCCAAGCTCCACTAGTACAGCTCCCCAGTGCTCCCACCTTGAATTGGGTGATACACAGCATTCATCGACCAGTATTTCTTTTCGTTTTCGTAGTCTTAAGAGTTAAATTAAGGTGTTTTTCCTAGGTGTAAGTATTTAGCTTTTGTGTGAGTGAGTGCGATCTTATTAATCTGATTTTGAATTGTAACGTTAAATTTATTTTTGTAATCAATAAAATTAACAGTTCTTTTCCTTGAGCTTAATGTAAAGTAAACTCTTGTTTCATTTCTCCACAATTAAGCTTATTTTCCATATAGCTCCTAGCTTGCGTAAATGTTTTGCTATTCATAACTGGTACTTAGGCCAGTCTTGTATTAAACTTAAAATCCGTTGTGCCCCCTAAGAGTTAAGCATCAGCAAGAACCTGATACTGTTATTAGTATTAGTTATTTATTGTCAGGGGTGAAGTAACTTTCTCCAGAGGCTACAGTACAAATAAACAGCAATTGAGTGATTAGTCTCTGCTGTGTACTGTCGAGAAAGTTTATAAATTCTCGTTCTTAGAGAATCGTGTGAAGCAAGCTAGCGTAAAGTAATCGTTGCTTGATTTAGTAAGACAATCATTGTCCCTGCTCTTCAATATTATTGAACATTAGTATCAATTAAATAATATTTAGCATTTATTTTAATAATCTCCGTGATATTTTAAAAACTCCATGACAATTGGCGACCTCGCCAGGATATTAACTCCTAGCTCTAAAGCTATTCACGAGATAGTGCTCACTCGTTCATATTTAGGTATTTATCATTAAAGTTTATAGGCACAAGCTTATTGGTGTTTACCGTTAATTTAGCTAGTGAATTTTTTTTATTAATCCATAGAGTATTTAACTCTATTTAATACTTTATTTTTGGTAACGCCAGATGACTTTATTCGCTCCTTGGTAGCCGCCATACCCATTGTGTTAATTATTGAGTTCTCAGTTATTTGCATTTTGCTTTAATCATTGCCAGTTAACTAGATAAGACTGGTCACCAGCAGCTTGTGTCTGTATTCTTTATTTGTGTTATTAGCATTCGTTTGCGAAGCAGTCAGTACTCAGTTTCGGTTTGCTTAATAATTTAGCGCCATGGCTACCACTGTATTTTTACAGGAAGCCAAAGAAATGGGTCTTTCGGACCCAACCGAAATTAAAGAGTATATACTCTCACAGCATAATCAGGAGCAGCAGCGAGAGAATGATGCACGTGAAGAGCGTAAGTTTCAGCGCGAATACGAGCGAGAACAGCGTGAGGAACGCGAAAAGGAGCGCGAACACGAGCAGAAACAACGCGAGCTCGAGTTAGAAAAAGAGCAACAACAGCGCGAACACGAGCAGAAACAGCGTGAGCTCGAGTTAGAAAAAGAGCGACAACAGCGCGAACACGAGCAAAAACAGCGCGAACTCGACTTGGAACATGAGCGAAAACAGCGTGAGGAATGAGAAAGAGAATGAGAACACAAACGTGCCGAGCGAGAAGCACGCGAAAAACACGAATATGAAATGCTGAAGCTCAAGCGAGATTCCTTGGCTTCAGACACGTCTGGTGCAGTTGGTCCAAGCTCCACGGGCGTTCCCCCAGCACATGTCCTGGCGACCCCACACATCAAGCTTCCTTCATACAAGGAAAGCGAGCGAATCGAGCCGTACATAGCTCGTTTTGAGGACATGGCAGACATGTATCAACTGGATGAGGCAGCTAAGCGGCTTCAGTTTCTTAGCCTATTTGAGGGCCCTGATCTCGATATTCTCCACAGAATTCGTGGAGACAATCTCACATATGAGATGATGAAAGCTGCACTCATTAAGGCGTATGGTCTCACAGTAGACGACGCCAAAGTTCAGTTCATGCGAGCTCATCTCCAAGACAAGGAGACAGCTGTTCAGTTCCTTGATCGTCTCACAGCTTACTTAAATGAGTGGATGGAGAAAGATGAAACTCCTTCCACGCGTGAGGGGTTAATTGACCTTATGCTGCGTACACAGCTAGAGAGGTCGTGGCCTGCTGAGCTCATAGCACAGCTTAAGATCTGCCAGGTGAAAGATGCCAGCCAAATGGCAGAAAAGGCTGACGCATTCTTTACTGCATACGGGTATCAAACTCGTAAGCAAAACACCTGGAGCAGAAAAGATACTGCCAAGTCTGGGAAATCGTCTCAGACTGAACCCCAGCAACAAGGCCATTCTCAGAATAATGGCCAAGGTCCAAAACCGCAGTGGAAGGACCAGGGGCAAAACACTCAGAAACCTGAGTGGAAGAGGTACAACAAGTACCCTAACCAACAGCAGTATCAGCCATGCAACCGACCGTTGGGACAAACTTTTTCACCACCAGCTCAAAAGAGGCAGGAAGCGAATGCAGCCTTCATTCCTCAGCAGCAGCATGGTGGTCACGTCCCTACCAGTATGGGTACTCCCCCACAGTTCATTAGTCCCACAGTGACAGTGAACCCCCCTCCACAGATGGCCAATGTTCCATCTTCTTCTCAAGGCACAATGTTTGCCGCATCAATTCAGCAGCCTCATGAGTGGCTAGCTGCTTCCTCCACAGGCCTTCCCACAGGTGACAGTACCTTCCTTGTTCAGCCAGGGTTTGTGAAGGTCCTGAGAGATAATGGTTCCTCAGGTTGCTCTGTCAAGCAGAGTCTAGTTCGGCCTGAGCAGTATACAGGTCGACAGATCCATGCCAACCTTATTGATGGATCAGTGAGATTGTTCCCTGAGGCATGTATCCAGGTGGCATCTCCATTTTATACTGGTACGACACTTGCAGTTGTCATGCCAGAACCCTTATTTGACCTCATAGTAGGAAACATTCACGGAGTCAAGGATAGTTGCTCCGATGATGACACTACTCAGACTTCGGCTGCTGCGGTAACACGAGCCATGGCTGAGGCTCCAGACTGTGTCACCCCAGTGATCATTGAATCGCCGCAAGATCTGATGTGTAGTCAACTTGTTGTACAAGAACAACATTCTGACCCGACACTTGCTGCCGTGCGGAATAAACAAAAGGGTCGAGTGATTAAGTATTCACGGGGAGGTCGAGCCAAGTTCCTTCGTAAACAAGGACGGCTCTACCGTGAGTCACGAACACCTGAGGGTGAGGTTCGATTGCAGTTTGTCGTTCCCGCAAAGTACCGCCCAGCAGTGTTACAATGGGGTCATTGTTCAGCCTCAGGAGGTCACATGGGCTAAAGGAAGACCCAGGGCCGTATCCGAGCTGACTTTTTCTGGCCAGGGATGGGACGAGACATAGATAGTTTTGTCCGTTCCTGCAGTATGTGTCAAACTAACACCACTAATCAGGGACATGCCCTTCCTGTGCCGTTCGTAACCACACCTGTAATCTCTGAGGTTCAGAGACAGGATATTGGTGAAGTGAGTGTAAACCTGACATCTTGCCCATTGGCCCCACAGGACACAGTATGTCCAGGGCTTGTACATACATATTATGTACCGTTAGTTAAGGGGGAAGTTCGAGAGAGAACTCTGCAGAGGCGACTCGAGGCTATGGAAGACCTAAGTTTGCACAAGGATTCTCAGCTCCCCGATACTAATATAAGAACTGTAGGTTAAGGGGGAAGTTCGAGAGAGAACTCCGCAGAGGAGACTCCAGGCTATGGAAGACCCGAGTTTGCACAAGGATTCTCAGCTCCCAGATACTGATATAAGTACTGTGGGTTAACCCCTTAACCGCAGGGCGTCACTTTCGTGACGCTTGGGAGCAAGGGATCATACCGCGGGGCGTCGCTTTTGTGATTCTGTGTTATTTTGAATTCACCCGGGCTTCCAAGTGGGGGCTTGTATCATCCATCAGTACTGCCAATGTCCAACACTAGTCAGCACTCCTAATCTCATCTGTACTCCCATCCATTGTTGACAATTTAGCCATTTCTCCCCGTTCTTGACTCCCCTCCCTACCCCCCCTCCATTACCCTGTCCTCTCGCCTGCCCGGCCATGCTACGCTAAGTAAATCTTCCTTGGAATTTTTTACTGATTTCATCCATTGAAATAAGCCCTATGTCGTATTCTTATACCAAATAATATATACAAGAAAGAAATAAGGTAAGTGAGAGTGCCATACACCTGGAATTAGCTAATTATCACCTGACAACACCTCACGTGCACTCGTTCGCTAATTTTCGCTGTTTTTTTCCCCTTGAAATATGCCGTATAATCTATTTTCGTAATAAATATACATGTAAGGAGGGAAGGGAGCAGCCTAAGTAATATTTACATTCACCTGGAGCTACCTAATTTATAATGTATTGTTTAGATTTCCTGCCAATCATATCAGTGCTACACAAAGCTGTTTCAAGATTTAACATTGGTAGCTCTGATTATATATCTCCTAAGTAGGCCTCTAATCTATTTTCGTAATAAATATACATGTAAGGAGGGAAGGGAGAAGCCTAAGTGATATTTACATTCACCTGGAACTACCAAATTTATAATGTATTGTCTAGATTTCCTGCCAATCATACCAGTGCTAGACTTAGCTGTTTCAAGAAGTAATATTGGTAACTCTGAATAACTCCTAAACAGGCCTCCTGGCTAGCCCTGCGTTATCAGTTTACTCTCATCTTCCGAAGTGAGGGGACGTATGTTTCTTCTTGCTGACTTCAAGGCCTTTTTTCACCCCCATGCAAATGGCTCTGTGACCTTTACCCCCTACTAAACCTCGTGTGGAAAGAGGTAAAGGGCTGACAATTGATAAAAGAGTGACTACGATCTTTCTATTGAATAAAACAGTGCAAGTGGAATTGTAAATAATGTGTAAATAATGTGTAAACAGCAAGTGAAAGTAATGAATGTAAATATACGTGAACAATGGAAAATAGTTTTATAACTTATTTCAAGTGACAGTGCACAACACAGTGTAAATAAAATAGAAATGTAAATAACGTAAATAAAATAGAGAACGTAAATAGAAATGTAAATGAGTAGTATTATAAGAATACGAGTATATACCCTAGGAGTAATGAAAGTGAAAGTTTCATTCTAGCATGTCTGAATGCTATGAGTTATGAGAGTGAAGATGAAAGTGACATTCACTCTCATTGCCAGTATACAGGACGAGAAAGTGAATGCTACGTATTTTACTGAAAGAAATTGAATCCCTACAGTGACAATAAACTAATACTACTGAAGGAAACTTATGGATAAGGACTGTAGATATATATAAGTGTTATATAGTAATAGAAATATAAAGTGTGAGGGGTTTTATGAATAATAAATGACAGAGTAACAAAAGCGAACTAGTGCCAGTGCGACGATCAGACGCGCTCGTAATTTCCATTGCTTTCACAGTTTTTTTTTTTTTTTGAGTATGGATCCCAAACTACTTGAAAATTGTAGAATAGTGTTTATAGTGTTTGTATCTGCCTGTGGTAATCATATTACGGGTTGTCGGGAAGTGTAAAGTGGAGACTTCGTTACCCTACTTCAGAGGTCTCCACAAGTCCTACGATAACGGACGAAGGCACAACAATCATTCCAGGAGAAAGCTGAAGGTATGTGCCATAAGCATATTTAATTTTATTATTCTAGGACTAATAACTGATTTTTGGCAAATATTTTTTGAGAGTCTGTCGGAGCCCAAATAACCCTGCGGCACACACAAGTCATTGGTAAACAAGCCCGCGGTGTAGGGGTTAAGGGGGAAGTGAGAACTCCGCAGAGGCGACTTGAGGCTATGGAAGACCCGAGTTTGCACAAGGATTCTCAGCTCCCTGATACTAATATAAGTACTGTAGGTTAAGGGGGAAGTTTGAGAGAGAACTCCGCAGAGGCGACTCGAGGCTATGGAAGACCCGAGTTTGCACAAGGATTCTCAGCTTCTCGATATTAATATAAGTACTGTAGGTTAAGGCACAGGTTGAGGACCCGTGTGCAGTTCGAGGCTATGGAAGACCCGAGTTTGCACAAGGATTCTCAACTTGCTGACCATAATTGTGTGCTATAATCAATGGCGACCTCGAATGTATGTCGTAGCACTGACTGCTAGGCAGAGAGAGTAATTGTAACATAATAAAATTTTGTCTCATTGACACTTTTGATGCTCCACCTCAATTGATTTTGCAGGTACAGCAATGGGTGTAGCAATTTTGCTGTGCGGGCCAGCTGATCGTCTGCCGCACGCTGCCGCCTCTTCTCCCCTGCCTTCGTCATCGCCATATTATTATTTACTGTGTCATTTTACATGTAGGTACAGTTACACTACAACTGTCACACCTACACCGTGTATTACATACACCACGCTACACAACAATTAGTTGTCAGTGTAAATGTAGCGAATTTTCGCTCAGTTTGACCTGAGTACAGGATTTTCACCATCGTCACGGAGTTTTTCCCTCAAGCTTGCTTCTATTAATGTAAATACGAGGATTTTTCGCTCACTGGCGACTGCGACTTTCTCCTGTAGCAGGATAGCACACACACCACAGTGTGAATCTTGTGTGACTGAGTTAGGATGTGTACATATATATATATATATATATCCACAAATTTTTTCCCATAAGGAAAAAATTTAATTTTGCAGGGGCGTAATGTCACGAATCAAATTCGCGACATTTCCCTTTTGTGAAAAAAATGAACTATTAGTGGAAAACTCACTGTGTATCGCTCAGTTAACCGTTTCTCTCTCCACTTCGGTGGTATGCTTTTCAAAACATTCGTCACTGTTTCAAAAGTGACCGATTTAATGCACGTCACTAAGTGCTCTACTGAGCGATACTATTGTTTCTTTATTGTTCGCCCCTGCTTGCCTCGAACGTTAGAAAAATGCGACTTAGTACTCCGCTTTTGTTTCCCACGACCTATTCAGTCCAATGTTTCCTCTGACGGAGAGAGGTTCTGTGCTCCAGAAGAGTGAGAGGAGAGGTCAGCTAGCACCCAAGCTCCACTAGTACAGCTTCCCAGTGCTCCCACCTTGAATTGGGTGATACACAGCATTCATCGACCAGTATTTCTTTTCGTTTTCGTAGTCTTAAGAGTTAAATTAAGGTGTTTTTCCTAGGCATAAGTATTTAGCTTTTGTGTGAGTGAGTGAGTGCGATCTCATTAATCTGATTTTGAATTGTAACGTTAAATTTATTTTTGTAATCAATAAATTTAAGTTCTTTTCTTTGAGCTTAATGTAAAGTAAACTCTTGTTTCATTTCTCCACAATTAAGCTTATTTTCCATATAGCTCCTAGCTTGCATAAACGTTTTGCTATTCATAACTGGTACTTAGCCCAGTCTTGTATTAAACTTAAAATCCGTTGTGCCCCCTAGGAGTTAAGCATCAGCAAGAACCTGATACTGTTATTAGTATTAGTTATTTATTGTCAGAGGTGAAGTAACTTTCTCCAGAGGCTACAGTACAAATAAACAGCATTTGAGTGATTAGTCTCTGCTGTGTACTGTTGAGAAAGTTTATAAATTCTTGTTCTTAGAGAATCGTGCGAAGCGAGCTAGCGTAAAGTAATCGTTGCTTGATTTAGTAAGACAATCATTGTCCCTGCTCTTCAATATTATTGAACATTAGTATCAATTAAATAATATTTAGCATTTATTTTAATACTCTCCGTGATATTTTAAAAACCCCGTGACAATTGGCGACCTCGCCAGGATATTAACTCCTAGCTCTAAAGCTATTCATGAGATAGTGCTCACTCGTTCATATTTAGGTATTTATCATTAAAGTTTATAGGCACAAGCTTATTGGTTTTTACCGTTAATTTAGCAAGTGAATTTTTGCTTTATTAATCCATAGAGTATTTAACTCTATTTAGTACTTTATTTTTGGTAACGACAGACGATTTTATTCGCTCCTGGGTAACCGCCATACCCACTGTGTTAATTACTGAGTTCTCAGTTATTTGCATTTTGCTCTAATCATTGCCAGTTAACTAGATATGACTGGTCACCAGTAGCTTGTGTCTGTATTCTTTATTTGTGTTATTAGCATTCGTTTGCGAAGCAGTCAGTACTCAGTTTCGGTTTGCCTAATAAATTAGCGCCATGGCTACCATTGTATTTTTACAGGAAGCTAAAGAAATGGGTCTTTCAGACCCAACCGAAATTAAAGAGTATATACTCTCACGGCATAATCAGGAGCAGCAGCGCGAGAATGATGCCCGTGAAGAGCGTAAGATTCAGCACAAATACGAGCGAGAACAGCGTGAGGAATGCGAAAAGGAGTGTGAACACGAGCAGAAACAACGCGAGCTCGAGTTAGAAAAAGAGCAACAACAGCGCGAACACGAGCAGAAACAGCGCGAGCTCGAGTTAGAAAAAGAGCGACAACAGCGTGAACACGAGCAAAAACAGCGTGAACTCGACTTGGAACATGAGCGAAAACAGCGTGAGGAACGAGAAAGAGAACGAGAACACGAACGTGCCGAGCGAGAAGCGCGCGAAAAACACGAATATGAAATGCTGAAGCTCAAGCGAGATTCCTTGGCTTCAGACACGTCTGGTGCAGTTGGTCCAAGCTCCACGGGCGTTCCCCCTGCACATGTCCTGGTGACCCCACGCATCAAGTTTCCTTCATACAAGGAAAGCGAGCGAATCGAGCCGTACATAGCTCGTTTTGAGGACATGGCAGACATGTATCAACTGGATGAGGCAGCTAAGCGGCTTCAGTTTCTTAGCCTATTTGAGGGCCCTGCCCTCGATATTCTCCACAGAATTCGTGGAGACAATCTCACATATGAGATGATGAAAGCTGCACTCATTAAGGCGTATGGTCTCACAGTAGACGACGCCAAAGTTCAGTTCATGTGAGCTCGTCTCCAAGACAAGGAGACAGCTGTTCAGTTACTTGATCGTCTCACAGCTTGCTTAAATGAGTGGATGGAGAAAGATGAAACTCCTTCCACGCGTGAGGGGATAATTGACCTTATGCTTCGTACACAGCTAGAGAGGTCGTGGCCTGCTGAGCTCATAGCACAGCTTAAGATCTGCCAGGTGAAAGATGCCAGCCAAATGGCAGAAAAGGCTGACGCATTCTTTACTGCATACGGGTATCAAACTCGTAAGCAAAACACCTGGAGCAGAAAAGATACTGCCAAGTCTGGGAAATCGTCTCAGACTGAACCCCAGCAACAAGGCCATTCTCAGAATAATGGCCAAGGTCCAAAACCGCAGTGGAAGGACCAGGGGTAAAACACTCAGAAACCTGAGTGGAAGAGGTACAACAAGTACCCTAACCAACAGCAGTATCAGCCACGCAACCGATCATCGGGACAAACTTTTTCACCACCAGCTCAAAAGAGGCAGGAAGCGAATGCAGCCTTCATTCCTCAGCAGCAGCACGGTGGTCACGTCCCTACCAGTATGGGTACTCCCCCACAGTTCACTAGTCCCACAGTGACAGTGAACTCCCCTCCATAGATGGCCAATGTTCCATCTTCTTCTCAAGGCACAATGTTTGCCGCATCAATTCAGCAGCCACATGAGTGGCTAGCTGCTTCCTCCACAGGCCCTCCCACAGGTGACAGTACCTTCCTTGTTCAGCCAGGGTTTGTGGGAGGCATTCCTGTGAAGGTCCTGAGAGATAATGGTTCCTCAGGTTGCTCTGTCAAGCAGAGTCTAGTTCGGCCTGAGCAGTATACAGGTCGACAGATCCATGCCAACCTTATTGATGGATCAGTGAGATTGTTCCCTGAGGCATGTATCCAGGTGGCATCTCCATTTTATACTGGTACGACACTCGCAGTTGTCATGCCAGAACCCTTATTTGACCTCATAGTAGGAAACATTCACGGAGTCAAGGATAGTTGCTCCGATGATGACGCTACTCAGACTTCGGCTGCTGCGGTAACACGAGCCATGGCTGAGGCTCCAGACTGTGTCACCCCAGTGATCATTGAATCGCCGCAAGATCTGATGTGTAGTCAACTTCTTGTACAAGAACAACATTCTGACCCGACACTTGCTGCCGTGCGGAATAAACAAAAGGGTCGAGTGATTAAGTATTCACGGGGAGTTCGAGCCAAGTTCCTTCGTAAACAAGGACGGCTCTGCCGTGAGTCACGAACACCTGAGGGTGAGGTTCGACTGCAGTTTGTCGTTCCCGCAAAGTACCGCCCAGCAGTGTTACAATGGGGTCATTGTTTAGCCTCAGGAGGTCACATGGGCAAAAGGAAGACCCAGGGCCGTATCCGAGCTGACTTTTTCTGGCCAGGGATGGGACGAGACATAGATAGTTTTGTCCGTTCCTGCAGTATGTGTCAAAGTAACACCACTAATCAGGGACATGCCCTTACTGTGGCGTTCGTAACCACACCTGTAATCTCTGAGGTTGAGAGACAGGATATTGGTGAAGTGAGTGTAGACCTGACGTCTCGCCCATTGGCCCCACAGGACACAGTATGTCCAGGGCCTGTACATACATATAATGGACCGTAAGTTAAGGGGGAAGTTCGAGAGAGAACTCCGCAGAGGCGACTCGAGGCTATGGAAGACCCAAGTTTGCACAAGGATTCTCAGCTCCCCGATACTAATATAAGAACTGTAGGTTAAGGGGGAAGTTCGAGAGAGAACTCCGCAGAGGCGACTCGAGGCTATGGAAGACCCGAGTTTGCACAAGGATTCTCAGCTTCCAGATACTGATATAAGTACTGTAGGTTAAGGGGGAAGTGAGAACTCCGCAGAGGCGACTTGAGGCTATGGAAGACCCGAGTTTGCACAAGGATTCTCAGCTCCCCGATACTAATATAAGTACTGTAGGTTAAGGGGGAAGTTCGAGAGAGAACTCTGCAGAGGCGACTCGAGGCTATGGAAGACCCGAGTTTGCACAAGGATTCTCAGCTTCCCAATATTAATATAAGTACTGTAGGTTAAGGCACAGGTTGAGGACCCATGTGCAGTTCGAGGCTATGGAAGACCCGAGTTTGCACAAGGATTCTCAACTTGCCGACCATAATTGTGTGCTATAATTAATGGCGACCTCGAATGTATGTCGTAGCAATGACTGCTAGGCAGAGAGAGTAATTGTAACATAATAAAATTTTGTCTCATTGACACTTTTGATGCTCCACCTCAATTGATTTTGCAGGTACAGCAATGGGTGTAGCAGTTTTGCTTTGCGGGCCAGCTGATCGTCTGCCGCACGCTGCCGCCTCTTCTCCTCTGCCTTCGTCGTCGCCATATTATTATTTACTGTGTCATTTTACATGTAGGTACAGTTACACTACAACTGTCACACCTACACTGTGTATTACATACACCACGCTACACAACAATTAGTTGTCAGTGTAAATGTAGCGAATTTTCGCTCAGTTTGACCTGAGTACAAGATTTTCACCGTCGTCATGGAGTTTTTCCCTCAAGCTTGCTTCTGTTAATGTAAATACGAGGATTTTTCGCTCACTGGCGACTGCGACTTTCTCCTGTAGCAGGATAGCACACACACCACAGTGTGAATCTTGTGTGACTGAGTTAGGATGTGTACATATATATATATATATATATATATATATATATATATATATATATATATATCCACAAATTTTTTCCCATAAGGAAAAAATTTAATTTTGTAGGGGCGTAATGTTACGAATCAAATTCGCGACATTTCCCTTTTGTGAAAAACACGAACTATTAGTGGAAAACTCACTGTGTATTGCTCAGTTAACCGTTTCTCTCTCCACTTCGGTGGTATACTTTTCAAAACATTCGTCACTGTTTCAAAAGTGACCGATTTAATGCACGTCACTAAGTGCTCTACTGAGCGATACTATTGTTTCTTTATTGTTCGCCCCTGCTTGCCTCGACCGTTAGAAAAATGCGGCCTAGTGCTCCGCTTTTGTTTCCCAAGACTTATTCAGTCCAGTGTTTGCTCTGACGGAGAGAGGTTCTGTGCTCCAGAAGTGTGAGAGGAGAGGTCAGCTAGCACCCAAGCTCCACTAGTACAGCTCCCCAGTGCTCCCACCTTGAATTGGATGATACACAGCATTCATCGACCAGTGTTTCTTTTCGTTTTCGTAGTCTTAAGAGTTAAATTAAGGTGTTTTTCCTAGGCGTAAGTATTTAGCTTGTGTGTGAGTGAGTGCGATCTCATTAATCTGATTTTGAATTGTAACGTTAAATTTGTTTTTGTAATCAATAAATTTAACAGTTCTTTTCCTTGAGCTTAATGTAAAGTAAACTCTTGTTTCATTTCTCCACAATTAAGCTTATATTCCATATAGCTCCTAGCTTGCATTAACGTTTTGCTATTCATAACTGGTACTTAGGCCAGTCTTGTATTAAACTTAAAATCCGTTGTGCCCCCTAGGAGTTAAGCATCAGCAAGAACCTGATACTGTTATTAGTATTAGTTATTTATTGTCAGGGGTGAAGTAACTTTCTCCAGAGGCTACAGTACAAATAAACAGCAATTGAGTGATTAGTCTCTGCTGTGTACTGTCGAGAAAGTTTATAAATTCTCGTTCTTAGAGAATCGTGCGAAGCAAGCTAGCGTAAAGTAATCGTTGCTTGATTTAGTAAGACAATCATTGTCCCTGCTCTTCAATATTATTGAACATTAGTATCAATTAAATAATATTTAGCATTTATTTTAATAATCTCCATGATATTTTAAAAACCCCGCGACACTGATTGTGCACTCAATGACCCATATTTACTTTCCTTTGACCCCTGGTGATCGCAGGAACTACAGGCCTAAATGGGCCCATGGTCATTCCAGACATGCTCCCCGACCTTGGCTATGTCGCATAAAAGTTTCAAGTCTGTACCTTTAGCGTTTTCTGAAAATCTACGAATAGACTATTTGTTCAAGTTTTTCGCTGTAACTGAAAACCAGTACTGGAAACTGGATGATACTGGGTCATATGAAGCCATCAGCTGGGGGACTCAGATGGCCAGGTATAATGGCCGTAACTTTGAAGTTTAGCAAATACAAGTAATTTACTTTTTTGCAATAATGAATTAAAAAAAAAAAATAATAATAATAATTATATATATATATATATATATATATATATATATATATATATAAGAAGGAGATTGCCATTAACAATTTCAATAACTCACCACATGACAAGGTCATCCAATTTTTCCCACAGTTTGACTGCAGGGTCCGAGTTATTCCACAATGTCTCAATGGCTGTCACTTTACCTTGTGATTTCAACACCATTCACACAGTGAGCAACTCAAATAAAGAGTGTCCAGAAACTACTGGCCCAATTTGGTCCATAGTCATTTCAGATCTGCTCACCAACCTTGGCTATGTCCCACAAAAATTTAAAGTCTGTGCTCCTAGCAGTTTTTGAGAATGTGCAAACAGAAATTTATTTTAAGTTTTTGGATGTAACTTGAAAACCAGTACTGGGAACTGAATGGTACCGGATCATATGAAACCAGAAGCGTGAGGACTCAGATGGCGAGGTATGATGGACATAGCATTAAAACTGAGTAAGTATGAGCAATGTACTTCTTTGAAAGTAATAATAATAATAATAATGATAATAATAATAATAATAATAATAATAATAATAACAAAACAACAATGTAACTCAAAACGGGTGTGGTGAGTTATAATAACAATGACAACAACAACAACAACAACAATAATAATAATAATAATAAGAAAAAGAACAATATAACTCACTATTGGTGTGGTGAGTTAACAACTAGAAAATGGAAATTGCCATTCGCACTTTAGATAACTCTCCACTTAACAGGGTCATCTGCTTCTCAGTTCGACTTCAGTGGCCGGTTTCCTCGCCAATGTCCCTTCATTGTAGCTTTTGCTGGACCTGGTGATTTGAAAGCCTTTCATATAGGGGGAAATTCTAAGTGACGAACTGGAGTAGTATGGCTCCCCTAGAAATGTATGAGACACGGTGGGCAAAGGTGAATGCAACAAGATCCTCACAGAGCAAGAATGACTGAGCCCAAAGTACTTTCCACTGACCCCTACGTGATGTCAGAAACTACTGACTCAGATAGGCCCATAGTCATTTCAGACCTGCTCCCTGTCTCTGGCTATGTTCGAAAAAAATTTCAAGTCTGTACCTATAGTGATTTCAGAGAATGTGTGAGTAGAATATTTTAATAGGTTTATGGATGCAACTGGAGAACCAGTACTGGGAATTGGATGATAATTAATACTGTGTCATATAAAGATGCCAGCTGGTGGACTTAGATGACAGTATTATGGCCATAGCTTTGAAATTGAGCCCCTACGAGCAATTTACTTATTTGCAGGGAAAAGTAATAGTAGTTGTAGTTGTAATAGTAGTAGTAGTAATAGCAATTATACTGTAGTAGTAATAGTAGTAGTAGTAGTAGTAGTAGTAGTAGCAGTGAGAATAATAATAATAATAATGTCACGAGTCGGCTAGTGACATTGGCTTTTGTGGGAACCACGAACTCAAGTGGAATCCCAGTTTATCGTTCAGTAACCGCTCATTCGGACGGAAGCCTTGTCAAATCAATTTTTCATTGTCATACATGATCGTCTTTGTGTGAGACATTAGGGCTTCCGCTGAGCGATTTGTCTTGGGCGCGTTTTGCTCACTCGACCATTAAAAAAATGCGGCCTAGCGCTCCCTTTTCTTTCCCACAAGTTAGTGAGTCAAGTGTTTGCTGTGACGGAGTGAGGTTCTGTGCTCCAGCAGTGGAGAGTGAGAGGTCAGCTAGCACCCAGGCTCCACTAAACTACAGTTCTCCAGGCTCCCACCCTTCTTTGGTGATACACTGCATTCATTGACCAGTAATTCTTTTCTTTTTTCCTAGACTTAAGAGTTTAGTTAAGGTGTTTTTTCCTAGGCGTAAGAATTTAGCTCTTGAGTGAGTGAGTGAGTGCAATCTCGTTAATTTGATTTTGAAATGTAACGTTAAATTTATTTTGTAATCAATAAATTTAACAGTTTTTTTTTCTTGAGCTTAATGTAATGTAAACTCTTGTTTCATTTCTCCATAATTAAGCTTATTTCTCTTATAGCTCCTAGCTTGCATAAACGTTTTCCATTCATAACTGGTATTAGGCCAGTCTTGTTGTATTAAGCTTAAAATCCGTTGTGCCTCCTAGGAGTTAAGCACGAGCAAGAACCTGATATCGTTAATAGTATTAGTTATTTATTGTCAGGGGTGAAGTAACTTTCTCCAGAGGCTAACAGTACTAATAAACAGCAATTGAGTAATTAGCCTCTGCTGTGTACTGTTGAGAAAGTTTATAAATTCTCGTTCTTAGAGAATCGTGCGAAGCAAGCCAGCATGAAGTAATCATTGCTTGATTTAGCAAGACAATCATTGTCCCTGTTCTTCAATATTATTGAATATTATCATTCAAATACAGTAATCTTGCATTTATTTTAAAAACCCCGTGACAATTGGCGACCTCATTCCAGGATATTAACTCCTAGCTCTAAAGCTATTCACGAGATAATACTCACTGGTTCATGTTTAGGTATTTATCATTAAAGTTTATAGGCACAAGTTTACTGGTGTTTACCGTTAATTTAGCAAGTGAATTTTTGCTTTATTAATCCATAGAGTACTTAACTCTAGTACTTTATTTTTGGTAATGCCAGACGATTTTATTCGCTCCTGGGTAGCCGCCGTACCCATTGTATTAATTATTGAGTCTTCTCAGTTATTTGCATTTTTGCTTTATTCTTTTCCAGTTAACTAGATAAGACTGGTCACCACTAGCTTGTGTCTGTATTCTTTACTTGTGTTGTTAGCATTCGTTTGCGAAGCAGTCAGTACTTAGTTTCGGCTTGCTTAGTAAATTAGCACCATGGCAGCCAATGTCTATGTACAGGAAGCTAAAGAAATAGGCCTCACTGACCCAGAAAAAATACAAACCTATGTCCTCTCACGGTTTAATTATGAGCAGGAACGTGAGAAAGATGCTCGTGAAGAGTGTAGAATCCAACGCAAACACGAGCAAGAACAGCGTGAGGAATGCGAAAAGGAGCGCGAATACGAGCGAGAACAGCGCGAACACGAGCGAAAACAGCGCGAACTCGACTTAGAACACGAGCGAAAACAGCGCGAACTCGACTTAGAACACGAGCGAGAACAGCGTGAGGAACGAGAGAGAGAACGAGAACACGAACGTGCCGAGCGAGAAGCACGCGAAAAACACGAATATGAAATGCTGAAGCTCAAGCGTGATTCCTTGGCTTCAGACACATCCGGTGCAGTTGGTCCAAGCTCCATGAGCGTTCTCCCTGCACTTGTCCTGGCGACCCCACGCATCAAGCTTCCTTCATACAAGGAAGGCGAGTGAATCGAGCCGTACATAGCTCGTTTTGAGGATATGGCAGACATGTATCAACTGGATGAGGCAGCTAAGCGGTTCCAATTTCTTAGTTTATTTGAGGGCCCTGCCCTCGATATTCTCCACAGAATTCGTGGAGACAATCTCACGTATGAGATGATGAAAGCTGCACTCATTAAGGCATATGGTCTCACAGTAGACGACGCCAAAGTTCAGTTCATGCGAGCTCATCTCCAAGACAAGGAGACAGCTGTTCATTTCCTCGATCGTCTCACTGCTTACTTAGGTGAGTGGATGGAAAAAGATGAAACTCCTTCCACGCGTGAGGGGATAATTGACCTTATGCTGCATACACAGCTAGAGAAGTCGTGGCCTGCTGAGCTCATAGCACAGCTTAAGATCTGCCAGGTGAAAGATGCCAGCCAAATGGCAGAAAAGGCTGACGCATACTTTACTGCATACGGGTATCAAACCCGCAAGCAGCATACCTGGAACAGAAAAGCTGATAAGTCTGGGAAGCCATCTCAGACTGCATCCCAGCAACAAGGCCATTCTCAGAATAATGGCCAAGGTCCAAAACCGCAGTGGAAGGACCAGGGGCAAAACACTGAGAAACCTGAGCGGAAGAGGTACAAGTACCCTAACCAGCAGCAGTATCAGCCACGCAACCGACCATCGGGACAAGCTTTTTCACCACCAGCTCAAAAGAGGCTGGAAGCGAACGCAGCCTTCATTCCTCAACAGCAGCATGGTGGTCACGTCCCTACCAGTATGGGTACTCCCCCACAGTTCACTAGTCCCACAGTGACAGTGAACCCCCCTCCACAGATGGCCAATGTTCCATCTCCACAGGCAGTGAGTACGACCCCTCAAGAATATAATTCTCAAGGCACAATGTTTGCCACATCAATTCAGCAGCCTCATGAGTGGCTAGCTGCTTCCTCCACAGGCCCTCCCACAGGTGACAGTACCTTCCTTGTTCAGCCAGGGTTTGTGGGAGACATTCCTGTGAAGGTCCTGAGAGATAATGGTTCCTCAGGTTGCTCTGTCAAGCAGAGTCTAGTTCGGCCTGAGCAGTATACAGGTCGACAGATCCATGCCAACCTTACTGATGGATCAGTGAGATTGTTCCCTGAGGCATGTATCCAGGTGGCATCTCCATTTTATACTGGTACGACACTCGCAGTTGTCATGCCAGAACCCTTATTTGACCTTATAATAGGCAACATTTTCGGTGTCAAGGAAAGTTGCACCGAACATGACGCTACTCAGACTTCGGCTGCTGCGGTAACACGAGCCATGGCTGAGGCTCCAGACTGTGTCACGCCAGTGATCATTGAATTGCCGCAAGATCTGATGTGTAGTCAACTTGTTGTACAAGAACAACATTCTGACCCGACACTTGCTGCCATGCGGAACAAACAAAAGGGGCGAGTGATTAAGTATTCACGGGGAGGTCGAGCCAAATTCCTTCGCAAACAAGGACGGCTCTACCGTGAGTCACAAACACCCGAGGGCGAGGTTCGACTGCAGAGTGTCGTTCCCGCCAAGTACCGCCTAGCAGTGTTACAATGGGGTCATTGTTCAGCCTCAGGAGGTCACATGGGCAAAAGGAAGACCCAGGGCCGTATCCGAACTGACTTTTTCTGGCCAGGGATGGGACGAGACATAGATAGTTTTGTGCGTTCCTGCAGTGTGTGTCAAAGTAACACCACTAATCAGGGACATGTCCTTCCTATGCCGTTCATAACCACACCCGTAATCTCTGAGTCAGTTGAGAGACAGGGTAGTGGTGAAGTAGGTGCAGACCTGATGTCTCGCCTGCTAACTGCTGACTAACATGGGCAGTTGTTGCATGCTGGGTTCCGTGATAGGCGTCCTCTGAGATTTGAGTAATCCTTGGACCAGCCTGGTTCCCAGTCAAAAGTGTAGACCTGACGTCTCACTTGTTGGCCCCACAGGACACAGTATGTCAGGGGCCTGTACATACACGTGTTCTGTAGTTTATGGGGGAAGTTCGAGAGAGAACTCCTCAGAGGCAACTCGAGGCTACGGAAGCCCAAGTTTGCACAAGGATTCTCAGCTCCCCGATATTAATATAAGTACTGTAGGTTAAGGGGGAAGATCGAGAGAACTTCGCAGAGGCGACTCGAGGCTACGGAAGCCCGAGTTTGCACAAGGATTCTCAGCTCCCTGATATTAATATAAGTACTGTAGGTTAAGGGGGATCGAGAGAACTCCGCAGAGGCGACTCGAGGCTACGGAAGCCCGAGTTTGCACAAGGATTCTCAGCTCCCCGATATTAATATAAGTACTGTAGGTTAAGGCGCAGGTTGAGGACCCGTGTGCAGTTCGAGGCTAAGCAAGCCCGAGTTTACATAGGGATTCTCAACTTGCCGACACTAATCGTGTGCTGTAATTAATGGCGACCTCGAATGTATGAAGCTTAGGCTGTCACTCGTATTTTTCAGCTAGAGCATACTTTTCGTAGCATGTACTGATTGCTAGGCAGAGAGAGTAATTGTAACGTAATAAGAATTTTTGTCTCATTGACATTTTTGATGCTCTACCTTCATTGATTTTGCAGGTACAGCAATGGGTGTAGCAGTTTTGCTGTGCGGGCCAGCTGATCGTCTGCCGCACGCTGCCGCCTCTTCTCCTCTGCCTTCGTCGTCACCATATTATTAATATTTACTGTGTCATTTTACATGTAGGTACAGTTACACTACAACTGTCACACCTACACCGTGTATTACATACACCACACTACACAACAATTAGTTGTCAGTGTAAATGTAGTGACTTTTCACTCAGTTTGACCTGAGTACAGGATTTTCACCATCGTCACGGAGTTTTTTCCCTCAAGCTTGCTTCTATTAACGTAAATATGAGGTTTTTTCGCTCACTGGCGACTGCGACTTTCTCCTGTGGCAGGATAGCATACACACCACAGTGTGAATCCTGTGTGACTGAGTTAGGATTTATATGTATGTATATTGAAATCTTTCTTTCTGAAGAAAGATTTGATTTTTATGGAGCGTAATGTCACGAGTCGGCTAGTGACATTGGCTTTTGTAGGAAACCACGAACTCAAGTGGAATCTCAGTTTATCGTTCAGTAACCGCTCATTCGGATGGAAGCCTTGTCAAATCAATTTTTCACTGTTATACGTGATCGTCTTTGTGTGAGACATTAGCGCTTCCGCTGAGGAATTTGTTTTGGGCGCGTTTCGCTCACTCGACCGTTAAAAAAATGCAGCCTAGCGCTCCCTTTTCTTTCCCACGAGTTAGTGAGTCAAGTGTTTGCTGTGACGGAGTGAGGTTCTGTGCTCCAGCAGTGGAGAGTGAGAGGTCAGCTAGCACCCAGGCTCCACTAGACTACAGTTCTCCAGGCTCCCACCCTTCATTGGTGATACACTGCATTCATTGACCAGTATTTCTTTTCGTTTTTCCTAGACTTAAGAGTTTAGTTAAGGTGTTTTTTCCTAGGCGTAAGAATTTAGCTCTTGAGTGAGTGAGTGAGTGCGATCTCATTAATTTGATTTTGAAATGTAACATTAAATTTATTTTGTAATCAATAAATTTAACAGTTCTTTTTCTTGAGCTTAATGTAATGTAAACTCTTGTTTCATTTCTCCATAATTAAGCTTATTTCTCTTATAGCTCCTAGCTTGCATAAACGTTTTCCATTCATAACTGGTATTAGGCCAGTCTTGTTGTATTAAGCTTAAAATCCGTTGTGTCTCCTAGGAGTTAAGCACCAGGAAGAACCTGATATCGTTAACAGTATTAGTTATTTATTGTCAGGGGTGAAGTAACTTTCTCCAGAGGCTAACAGTACTAATAAACAGCAATTGGTAATTAGTCTCTGCTGTGTACTGTTGAGAAAGTTTATAAATTCTCGTTCTTAGAGAATCGTGCGAAGCAAGCCAGCGTGAAGTAATCATTGCTTGATTTAGCAAGACAATCATTGTCCCTGTTCTTCAATATTATTGAATATTATCATTCAAATAATCTTGCATTTATTTTAAAAATCCCCTGACAGATAATAATAATAATAATAATAATAATAATAATAATAACAACCATAATGAAAAGAAAAATATAACTCATCAGTGATGTGTTGAGCTTTTATAATAACAACAACAACAATAATAATAATAAAAATAATAATAATAATTATAAGTATATAATGGAAATTGCCATTAACAGTTTCAATAACTCACCTCATGACAGGGTCATCCATCCTATGCATGTGATCATAGTACAAAAAAAGCAAAATCTGAAGTTCAACCTTTGCTGTGACCTTGAATTTTGGGTCAAGGTCATTCATACTTGATACCCAGCCATGCATGGCATATCAAGTTCTATAAATGCACAAAGTTTGGTGGCTGTAGCTCAATTCCATTTTGTTTTCTTAAATTATGTAATTGAACTGTGACCTTGGCTGTGACCTTGAGGTTTGGGTCAAGGGGATTCATACCTGGTAGCCAGCAATTCACCAAATGACAAGATCATCCAGTTTCTTTTTCAGTTCAACTTAGGGGACCGATTTATTCACCAACATCTATCTCTGGACCTGGTGATTTCCACTGGCTTCATACAGTGTTCTATAAAAAATAAGAAAATTTTGAAATTTTCCTTGGCTCTGACCTTGTGGTCGAAGTTAAGGCTGTTCATACTTGGTGAACATGAAAAGCATGTCTAGTTCTAAAAATGTACCAAGTTTGGTGATTTTAGCTCAGTTATATATATATTTTTAAATTGTGCACTCAATATCCCCCAAACTCTTTCCATTGACCCTTGGGCGACCTCAGAATCTACTGGCCCAAATGGGTCCATAGTCATTTCAGATGTTCTCCCCGACATTGGCTATGTCCCACAAAAATTTCAAGCCAGTACCTTTAACAGTTCCTGAGAATCTGTGAATCAACTACAGTATTTTTGAAGTTTTTTGGCTGAACTTGGAAAACTAGTACTGGAAGCTGGATGATACTTGGTCATATAAAGCCACCAGCTGCTGGGCTCAGGTGGCCAAGTATGTTGACTGTACCTTTGAAATTAGGCGAATACAGTAATCTCTTTCAGACCCAGATGCCCTAGTCCCAGACACCCCCAGTCCCAGACATTTTGGGCTTGGGTCTTTGGAAACCAAAAATAGCAAAAAAACATAAAAAACAAACAAAAAAGACACGTTTCCAACCCTACTTTGAGCTTCCCGCATGGCGACGAACAGCTGTGTTTTGGCATATATTTCCTCCTACGTCCGGCAGAGCTCCCATGCCTCCTCGCCTTTTCCTGCCTATCTACCATTGTGACTGCACACTCGTTGGTACGGCAGCCCACGTGCTCGCTTTTGTGGAGGTACCCTACCTTTTGCAGGCCCTGCTGTTGCTCCTGTGCCTCTTAGTCGTGTGTGTGACGATGGCCCTGCTTCCTGAGAAGAGGAAACAAGTGGTTCTTTCTCTAGAGAAGAAGATGGAGATATTGGAGGAGGTGGACGTGAGATGGTCGACCTACCGCATCCTCCGAGAATTCAACTTGGCCTGCTTTACATGGTTCAGTATCAAGAAATCCCGGGACAAATTCACACAGTACATGGCTGACTTCGTATCGAAGACCAAACACAATGTGCAGAAGAAGATTAGGTACCCTCCCAGGTTTGCAGAAATTGATCGCTCCACGCTGATTTGGTATCGTCAACAACGTGCTGCTGGTGTGTGGTACAGAGCTGAAGGCTGCAACTTAGAAGTTCACAAGGTTACACGACTCCCCAGACTTCAAGGCATCCGAGGGTTGGCTCTTAACTTTCAAGTTACAACATTGACTTACCAACTGAAAGGCCAATGGCAAAGCTTTGGATGCCAAGTGAGGATGGAGTAGAAGAGTTTCAGCAGAAGGTGAAGGCTTAATCGACAGGGAGGGCCTCACTCTCGGTCAAGTCTACAGCATTGATGAAACTGGTCTTTTCTATCGCTCGCTACCCACAAACACCCTAGCAGAGGAGACAGAGAACCGTGTACCTGGACACAAGCTCTCCAAGCAGTGTATATCTGCTTTGTGTTGTGCCAATGCTAGCGGCATGCACCGGCTCATGCCCGTTATTGTTGGCCATGCAAAGCAGCCTCGGTGTCTTCGTGGGGTGATGGATGTCCTTCCTGTCCTTTGGTACCATTCCGTGAAGGCTTGGTTCACAGCCAAGATCTTCAAAGACTGGTTCACCAGCACTTCGTCAAGGAGGTCATCCATTATCAGACGAAGACACTGGGAATCCCACACAAGCTGGTAAAGGCTCTCATTCTCTTGGACAATGCACCTGTGCATCTGTCCGACAAGGAGTTGGTGACTGAGAATGGCCACATCAGGTGCTTCTTTTTGCCACCTAATACGATGCTGTCATCCAACCAATGGACCAAGGAGTGATCATGGCAATGAAAAGGCTGTACTGTTGGACGTTCCTGGATGAGGTGATGGTTGTTCTCAAGGACGAGGACAAGCACTGGGAGGAATGGGACACGCGAGGCCGGTGGACTGTGGAAAACCTTCGCTGCTACAACCTCAAGTCAACCATCTTTAAACTGGGCCAGTGCATGGAGGGAAGTCTCTGTCAAGACTCTGGCAAGTGGTTGTGTCTTAAAGACTTTGTAGTTACTTGTAGAGAAGTATATTTTAGACTTGTGGTCGAGCGGCTTTTATATCTTGTAGTAGCTTCCCCACCAGATGTCATGTAGTGATGGGAGAGGTAAAGAATAGTATGGGACTATTTTTATTTGTCTTGGAAATATTAAACAGGTCTCTCACATGGAAAGAGTATAAGTCCCGGGTAGCTACCTCCCTGTCTCACTATCTCTCTCTCTCTCTGTTCTAAGGCTAATCTCCGTCTCGACCTCTCTCTAGGGTCGCTTGTCTCCTTCTACTCTCTCTTTCCTAAAATCTGGTGTAGCAGGGGTGTGTCACGTGTGTTCCTCGTGGATCTTTGTTCACGAGAGGACTGCTGACAGCTAACTGCATCATCTCCTTACTGGCCGCTGTCGTCAGCTTTCCTCAGTGTTAAGAGTGTGTAAGCATGTTTAGCACTGCTCGATTCTCGCAGACACAACACCTTCTCATCATTTGACTTCCTGCTTCTATCTGTCTCTCTATCTATCTATTTATCTATCTATCTATTATGTAGTCCTACATTTGCTCGGCCGCGCGAAAATGGCGTACCATCGACATTTAATAGTTATAACATATTAATACATACTACATACACATTATAATGAACTTATAAGCTAATTAAGTGAAATACATAATATTGTAAAAGTAAGTTGTATGAATATTGCATACATATAATATAGTAAATAGTGATTCACCTAACTTGTATGATGATACTGGTAATACAGAATTGTGCTATAATTGTATGACTTATATTGTGTTAATGCATAATTGTGTTGGCCTTATAATTGTAGTTACATTTTGTTAATGCAACTATTACATAAGTGTCTTGGCCTTATAATTGTAGGTAAAGTTACATAAAAGTTACATCTTGTTAATGCAACTGTTACATAATTGGCAAAGTGTAACATAATGCAATCGTTTGTTGTTACATAATTGTTACATATCGTTTGTAGGTACATAATTGTAGTTAGTGTAACATAATGCAATCGTTTGTCGTTACATAATTGTTACATATCGTTTGTAGGTACATAATTGTAGTTAGTGTAACATAATGCAATCGTTTGTCATTACATAATTGTTACATATCGTTTGTAGGTACATAATTGTAATATGGAGTAACATAATTGTAATAACTGCAGTCCTAACATATGCTGCGGTCGATGATAGTGATGATGTCCCATGCCACTTGTTTGTGGAGACACAATTTGCTTTTTTGTTTGTAGTTTATGTGGTATTTTGGCATATATAGTAACATTTACACTTATTTTCATTTGTTTGTTATGTGATCTTACTCTATTTCTCTTTTTTCTTTCTTACTCTTCTTTCTTTCTTTCCTTTCCTTTTTTTTTTTTTTTTTTTTTTTATGTATTGATTTTCCATAGTTTGTTTCTCTTTGCTTGTGTACACTTTTTTCCATGTTGTTCATGGTTACATAATTACTGGCTAATTTCCTTGGGATACAGTATTAACTATACACACTGATTTGTTGTTCACCTGTACCTATCGTGGGTAGTATGTGTGTCAGCACTGTGTGGAAATCATTGTCTTCACGATTGTGTTGAAGATGTTCACTCTTGCTAACGGCATTTGTGTTGGCCATTTTTTTTTTTTTCCTCTCTAGTTTACCTTGTAACTTAATTTGTCTGTTTCCACTAGGTAGCTTTAATTAATAAATGTTTAATACAGTTCTTTTAATTGCTCACTGAGTAACTGTGAAGGTATATTTTCTTTATCACTTTGTAGATATAATAATGTATAGTTGTATGTATGAAACACGAATTTTACGTAGGTATAAATGGTAACACTCGCTGGTAGTAAATAAATGTTATAATAAATGAATGAATATATACAGTGTAGAATATTTATTGTTGGTGCAAGTATTTAATGATTGAATTATGAAGATAATTGAAATAGGTATGTGTATTTAAGTTGTAACTATACAGTACGTTTTATATGTTTGTGCAGAAGCTTATTGTCTATCACTGTGTATTGTATAAATGAAGTAACTATGTAACTCACTAATTTTTACCGTGGTGGGAAATGGTGTGAGTGGTGTTGCACGTGGTGATAGCGTTGTCCTTCGCGGGTTGATTGGCGTGTTGTCGTCTCAGCGCATGGTGACGTCGGCTTCCCACACTGGTAGCTGTGGTGAGTGAATGAGTAGCGATGAGTAACTTGAGTGAAGACGAGTGAGTAAGATGAGTTGTGAATATGGACTTGGTGTTTGCTTCGTCATCCTGACCTCTTCACACCTGCGTAAGCGGTGGGGGTTGGGTGGATGTAGCAGAGAGAGGAGGGTGAGGTCTGGTGGTTATGAGTTGTGAGTCGTCTCTCACTCTCCGTTTGTTTGTTTGTTTGTTTGTTTGTTTTCTTTCTTTCTTGATGTATTCTTGGTCCTTTTTTTCTTGTGATTTACTCGTTGTAGGATGAAGACTGCCGCTTCTTGTAGGTGCGTGTAGAAGATTATACAGACGACGTAGAGTTGTTAATTGTAGTTGATTGTAGATGGTTGTAGTTCGCTGATTCGTCGTAGAAATTTGCTTTTAATTCGGAGACGATGTCCGTAGATTTGCTGGTTTGTCGTTAAGCTACTTGCAAGGCGTCGAGTGATCTCTTGACCTCTGCATCAGTGTAATGATATGGGAGACGGAGGGGGCTGGATGGAGAGAATACTGTCAGGAGCTGATGTTGTTGGTTGTTTTCAATCTTGATATTTTGTAGGAATTTAATGTTGATTCGTAGACGAGGTTCGTATCCCACCGCTGCCACCAAATGTCATAAAGACTTTGTAGTTACTTGTAGAGAAGTATATTTTAGACTTGTGGTCGAGCGGCTTTTATATCTTGTAGTAGCTTCCCCACCAGATGTCATGTAGTGACGGGAGAGGTAAAGAATAGTATGGGACTATTTTTATTTGTCTTGGAAATATTAAACAGGTCTCTCACATGGAAAGAGTATAAGTCCCGGGTAGCTACCTCCCTGTCTCGCTATCTCTCTCTCTCTCTGTTCTAAGGCTAATCTCCGTCTCGACCTCTCTCTAGGGTCGCTTGTCTCCTTCTACTCTCTCTTTCTTAAAATCTGGTGTAGCAAGGGTGTGTGTCACGTGTGTTCCTCGTGGATCTTTGTTCACGAGAGGACTGCTGACAGCTAACTGCATCATCTCCTTACTGGCCGCTGTCGTCAGCTTTCCTCAGTGTTAAGAGTGTGTAAGCATGTTTAGCACTACTCGATTCTCGCAGACACAACACCTTCTCATCATTTGACTTCCTGCTTCTATCTGTCTCTCTATCTATCTATTTATCTATCTATCTATTATGTAGTCCTACATTTGGTTTTGTCTGCTTCTCAGGGCCAATGTGGTGCACAACTTTCTAGGTTTTGAAGTGGATGACTTCCATGCATGTCTTCATCCGGCTTGCGATGAGGTGGATGTGGACGAAGTGCGTGAGTGGTTGGATGACAGTGAGGGTGATCCTGGTTATCAGATCATGTCTGATATCGAGATCGCATCTTTAGTTGCAGGTACAAGTACCCAGCTGGAAGATTCCAATGAGGACAGCGAGGATGATGCGGACTCCTCTCAGTGCGCCACTAGTCCAGCCATTCCCAAGCTGAGCGCACTTCAGGAGTGCATCGAGTTCGTTCTGGACTACCTTGAACACCTGGACTGCGACAGGGAGATGGGGCCCCTGGGACTTGTGGAGGAAGTGTGCACTTTTAGGCAGTGCATCATCACTCACTGGAGTCTCTGTTCCTTATGTCAATCAACCATTGACTTCTTCAGGTCCGTGACCCCTGCCGTGCTCAGCCCTGCCTCCACACCAATGCCTCACCAAGACATGTTTTCCACCTCTGAGCCACAGCCCAGCACATCAGCCACGGTGGAGTCTCCACTGGACATAAGTTTGCGGCTATCTTCAGAGTTGCGTGCAGTGGGTATCCCATCACCACGTCCCAGTGACACGCCCCTAGGCCACCTCCAACACCTACTCTCTGACTCGGACAGAGAATAAACAGCAAACCTCGCCACTAGACCACATGGGAATTTACAGTGTTGTGCACTGTGAAGAACAGAATGTGCAGTGTTAAGAAATTAGAAACTACAGTGCCAAGGATTAAGTGCTGAGTGCAACACTGGTGAGTTTCAAGTGCAGCACAAATAAGAAAAGAATGTGCAGTGTTAAGAAATTACAACTCAGAATGACAAGGATGAAGTACAAAGTGTAACACTGGTGAGTTTCAAGTGCAGTGCAAGTAAGGAAAGAATGTGCAGTTTTAAGAAATTAGAATTCAGAGTGCAAAGGATTAAGTGCAACGCAACACTGGATTACTGTATGTGCTTCAACAGCACCTTCGTACTGTCAGAGTCTGAGAGGAGGCGGGTTAATCTTTGCGACGGCCATGGACATGTTGTAAGTACCGTGTACACTCTGGGCGATCTCAGAAATTATAGGCCAAATTAGGCTCATATTCATTTCAGACGTGCTTCCCGACATTGGCTATATCTTCCAAAAATTTCAAGTCTGTACCTTCAGCGTTTTCTGAGAAGATGAGAAGAGACTATTTTTATAGGGTTTTGGGTGTAACTGAAAAACCACTACTGGGAAGTGAATGATACTGGGTCATATGAAGCTGCCAGCTGGGGGACTCAGATGGCAAAGTATGATGACCGTTGCTTTAAAAGTGAGCAAATCTGAGCAATTTACAAATTCTTAAGAAAGAATATTAATAATAATAACTAGAAAACGGAAACTGACATTAGCAATTTCAATAAATCGCCACATGATAAGGTTTTCTGTCTTGTGCATGTGACATTTGTACATAAATAATAAGTAAATTTCTAACTTTGTCATTCGCTTTCATCTTGAGTTTTGGGTCAAAGTCATTCATACATGGTAGCCAAGTGTAGCATATCAAGTCTATAAATGGAACGAGTTTGATTATTTTAGTTCAATTTTATTTTTGTTTTTATTTGTTTTTATTTTTTTCACTCCATGACCCCAAACTCCTTTCATTTTGACCCCTGGGCGATCTGAAGCACAACTGTCCCAAATGGGCTCATAGTCATTTCAGAGCTGGTCCCTGCCCTTGGCTGTCTCCCACCAAAATTTCAAGTCTGTACCTTCAGCGGTTCCTGAGGATACGCGAATAGATCATTTTTATAGGTTTTTGAATGTACAGTAACTTGAATATCGGTACTGGGAACTGGATGATACGAGGTCATATAAAGCCGCCAGCTGGGAGACTCAGATGCCCAAATATGATGACCGCAGCTCTGAAATTGAGTGAATAGCAGCACTTTACTTCTTAAGGAAAAAAGTAAAATAATAATAATTATAATAATAATAATAATAATAATGACAAGAACAATTTAACTCACCACTAGTGTTGTGATTTAATAATAATAATAATAATAATAATAATAAATATTATTATTATTATTATTATTATTGTAAATTTGAAATATGATAAAATAATTTATGTCTGTGATTACTCTTGGATGACAATAACAGCTAGAAATATACAATGCTGAAGTTATACCTTAAAGGAGCTGAGCATAAGTGGAAACATTAATACAGCAGTAGCTGAAATCATACTGGCACACTGTAATGCCACGTTCTGTCGAATAGGTTGACCAGTCACACAACATCCTTCAGTGCCATCATGTACAACACACACACACACACACACACACATACACACACACACACACACACACACACACACACACACACACACACACACACACCGCTCGCTGGCTCAGTGGTAACGTTATCGCTTGCCATCTAGTAGACGAGAGTTCGGGCCTCGCTCAGGATGCGAAATTTTTCACTGACGAAGTCGGTGGTTACTGTCCCCCTTAAGCAAGGGGACGGGTGTGTGCGTGTGTGAAGGTCAAGTCTTTCCCTTAGATCAGACTATATGAGCTCCAGCTCCCTTCCGGGAGGGTAAAAGCTGACGATCACGACCATCAAGTGATCCTGACCGACTCGGTGAATTATACACTCACCAGTGATCATGTGGTCAACCGATCCGCCTTTGTTTTCCCAGCCAGAACCAAGTAACATCTCTAACCCTGACCCTTCCATCACCTATGTAAATCCTTTGTCACTGATAACAGTTTTTCTGTTCATGTGTTGTTTTTAAATGTCTGAAATAAACATATACCATACAGTTTACCAGAGTGTTCTTCATCCCACAAATTTAGCATTTTCGTGGGCGTAAATGATTTTAGCTATTCTTATTGTTTCCTCCTGTGCTCAGCTTCCTTAAGATATTCCTTTAACTTAGTATATTAATAGTTGTTAGAAGAGCCTCTCGGTTCAATCGGGCTACAAAGCATTTGCTCAAAAGAGAGTCATCTCTGAACAGCTACCATCACTGCCACAGTTACAACAACCACCTTCAACATCACAGTTACCACCACCAACACCACAGTTGCCACCACCAACACCACAGTCACTATCACCATCATTATCATAGCCGCCATTACTGCTACAACTACCACTACGACCACAGTTCAAAAGAATAAAATCGTCTGTTCCTAGCAATAACAGAGTAACAGGCATCGGAGTGTAAGTGTACAGCTTCTCTCTATCCCCCTCTCTCTCTCTCTCTCTCTCTCTCCTTGTTAAGATGTATGAAAGTCCATGGAGATCCCCGCCGCCTCTTCCACGTGCGCTTATTGTATCACCAATGGAGACAATTATTAGGAACCAGAACACCCCTTCATAAAATTTCGTTCGAAATGGAACTGGCCAATCTAAGAACTATATCCAACCATCCCGCCAAGTTTCATATAAATCCATTTTCCAGCTTGCCCCCCCCCCACACACGATTATATTCGCAACATACTAGACTCACTTTTCACACGAAGTTCGATTAGGAGCTTAAATGATTTTACAGTAACCAAAATATGTAATAATAATAACAAATACTACTACTTCTACAACTAACACCACCACTGCTACTACTACTACTACTACTGCTAATAATAATAATAATAATAATAATAACTAATGATTTATCATTATTATTATTATTATTATTATTATTATTATTAATATTATTATTATTATTATTGTTATTATTATTACTATTGATTTTATTTTTATCATTAGGTCTGATGTAAGGAGATACTGAGCGTCGTCACCAGTAAAGGTTTTCCTACATACCCTGGTATTGATATCCTTATTTGTCTTAGTCTTCTAAAAAAACAGCCAGCCATTAGTATATTTATTACATTTAGTATATCTATCTGTCTATCTATCTCTGTCTCTCTATAAATCAATCTATGTACATATATACCGGCATACAGTATATATATATATATATATATATATATATATATATATATATATATATATATATATATATATATATATATATATATATATATATATATATATATATATATATATATATATATCCTACATGCCCTGATATTGATATCCTTATTTGTCTTAGTCTTTAAAAAAACAGCCAGCCAGTAGTATATTTATTACATTTAGTATATCTTTCTGTCTATCTGTCTCTGTCTATAAATCAATCTATGTACATATATACCGGCATACTCTCTCTCTCTCTCAATCGGGCTACAACCCATTTGCTCAAAAGAGAGTCATCTCTGAACAGCTACCATCACTGCCACAGTGAATAAAATCGTCTGTTCCTAGCAGAGCTGGTCCCTGCCCTTGGCTGTCCCCCACCAAAATTTCAAGTCTGTACCTTCAGTGGTTCCTGAGGATACGCGAATAGATCATTTTTATAGGTTTTTGAATGTACAGTAACTTGAATATCGGTACTGGGAACTGGATGATACGGGGTCATATATATATGTTTGTGTGTGTGTGTGTGTGTGTGTATACATATATATTTTGATAGACAGCTAGACAGATAGGCATCTTTCCTATCACAACCTTCTTTCCGATCGTCAGTACGGGTTCCGTCAGGGACGCTTCACTGGCGATCTTCTCACCTACCTTTCAGACTCCTGGTCATCCTCCTTTCGGGACTTTGGCGAAAGCTTTGCCATTGCACTTGACATCTCAAAGGCTTTCGATCGAGTCTGGCATAAATCTTTAATTTCCAAACTGCCCTCCTACGGTTTCTATCCTTCTATCTGTGCCTTCATTGCTAGCTTCCTTTCTGGTCGTTCTATAGCCGCTGTTGTAGACGGCCATCATTCTTCTCCTAGATCTATCAACAGTGGTGTTCCTCAGGGCTCTGTCCTATCACGAACTCTCTTCCTTTTATTCATCAATGATCTTCTAAGCTGTACATCTAAACCTATCCACTCATACGCTGATGACTCCACCCTTCATCTTTCCATTCGGTTCCCGCAACGCCCATCTCAACAGTTACTTCAGCAAACAAGGGATGAGGCTATGGCACACCTAATGTTTGACTTGGCTCGTATCTCTGACTGTGGTAAAAATAATATGGTTGTTTTTAATGCATCTAAGACTCAGTTCTTACACCTATCAACCCGACAAAATCTTCCACAGGTATACCCACTAATGTTTAATAATATTCAGCTTAATCCTGCATCATCCTTGAACATGCTTGGGGTTTCATTTACTCGGGACTTATCTTGGAAAGATCATATTACATCTCTTGTAAAATCTGCTTCCAAGAGATTGGGTGTGCTAAGCCGACTCCGCTCTTTCTTTACCCCTACACAATTGTTGACTCTATACAGGGGTTTTATCCACCCCTGTGTGGAGTACAACTCTCATGTGTGGGGAGGCTCCCCACATACAGCTCTTCTCAATAGGGTGGAGTCAAAGGCTTTTCGTCTCATTAACTCTCCACCTCTTACTGACTCCCTTCAACCTCTGTCTCTTCGCCGCACTGTTGCATCTTTATCTCTTTTCTATCGCTACTTTAATGGTCACTGCTCCTCTGAACTGTCTGCTTGCATTCCTCCACCTCTACAACGGGCGCGTAGCACCCGTCTGGCAGCAAACTCTCATCTCTTTTCTGTCCAGCTCTCTAATGCAAGAGTTAACCGTTACTCCCAGTCTTTCATTTATGCAACAGGTCAGCTCTGGAACTGTCTCCCTCTGTCTGTATTTCCTGCTGCCTATGATCTCCAGTCTTTCAAACGCAGTGTGTCCAGGCATCTCAAAATGATCGGATCTTGAATTTGGGTCTCTATTGTATTTTGTTTTTCTCTTGGAGGGAACTGTTACTGCAGGCTCATGGCCTTTGGTTCCTTCTTCCTCGCATAAAAATTATATATATATATATATATATATATATATATATATATATATATATATATATATATATATATATGTTGTGTGTGTGTGTGTGTGTGTGTGTGTGTGTGTGTGTGTGTGTGTGTGTGTATATACATATATATTTTGATAGACAGCTAGACAGATAGATCTTCATGAATCAATATGAAATGGCTGCTGATAGTAAGTGTGTGTGATCGCTGGCCCTGTGTGCCACATCATTAACATAACAATGGCTGGCCCTCATATAAATGTGAGACCTGAGTGGCGCATGGTAACGGTGGTAGCACAGAGAGAGATGCGATGCTCAGCATGTTTATTGTTTCTACCCCTACCTTGGTATACCTCTATCCTAATCTCATACGAATATTTTTTTTATCCCGTTACTTACAATTATCTTCATTCGCCCCTTCCATTCATCCCTTCCCTTCATTTTATTACAATATCCCTTCACTTTTGTCTTGACATTTTTCTCACTTCCCCCTTTTCGTGCATCTGCCCTTATTCGTTTTTTTTTTTTTTGTACCCTTTCTTTGCCTCTTCCTTCAGCTCTTTCATACTTCTTCCCTTGATTTTCCTCACCACAACCCTGTAGCCATCGTCACTCACAAATGTGAGAGCTAAAGGGCAGTGCGTCCTTGTGTAGATGAAGGTAGAGATGAATGTGCTATTCAATATGCCAAATGTTCTCACTCCTACCTAGACTCTTTGCTCTAGCTTGGCCTATAACTACCATCACTCCATCCCCATAACAGAACTGCAAAAATAGATAGACACAGATATGATGCGAGTCACGAAATGCCAAAAAAAAAAAAAAAAAAAAAAAAGAATGTAGATTCGTAGTAGTGCCACTTGGCCACTGATCTACGTGAAATTAGCTGCAAAGGCACATAAATCTGGTTCACGTTAAGGTACGTGGACTATAGTCTTGATTCTGCTCCCATTTACTCCTTTCTTCCCTCTGCTCTCACCCTTTTTCCTTGACACATCTTCCTTTTCCTTTCCTTTGGTGTTCTCTTCCATGCCTTACCATTAATACTTATAATTCTTGTCTAAATTGTGTTAATACTTTATTTTCCTTTTCCTTTTCCTGTTTCTCCGCTTCCTTATGCATTTGCCAACTTGGGTCTCTGTATTCACGCCTTTCTCACCTTCTTTTCCCTCCTTTTTTAAATCCCTGATTGTCTCTCTTCTCATCCCTTCCTTCAACATCCCTGCTTTCATCATCCCTCCTTTTCCTCTCTTCTCATTTCTTCCTTTAATGCTGTAAATTTTTAACTCGTCTTTCTGCTTCTTTTCTTTTGTCCTTATACCTGCCTTAACATTGCGCTTATCTCATCCGTATTTCTTTCCTTAGGCTTAGAGTCTCTCACCCTCACTCAGCATGACCCTTACCTCGCCTCAGCCTCAAAACTGGTCTCGCCCCCATAAGGGCCTCACCATTAATTTGCTTCATCTCTACCCTGTCTCACCCGTACATTGCCTCACCTCTCCCATCCCTCACTTTTACCTTGCTTCACTTCTGCCTTCCCTAATCCCTGCCTTCCCTCACCTCACTTTTTCCTCACCCATACTTTGCCTCAGTTCTACCTTGCATCGTCCCTACCTTTCCTCACTCATATATTTCCTCATCCATACCCTTTCTCACCCCTACCTTGCCTCAACCATACCTTCCCTCACCCCTTCCTTGTTTCACTGCAGGTTTGGTGGGTGCGTGGGAACTTTCCTGCTTTTCTATCCTTGTCTTTAGCTGATAGAACAGTTTTGTTAAGTATAACTTTTCCTATACCAAACAGCCACTAGAAGACCAACAAGTCTGTTGCCGTTTGCTTCCACTTGTACTCCATTGTACCCTGCCTTTCCTTATATTGCTTCACTCCCACTCAATTTTTCTTGCTTCAGTTCTACCTTCCTTCATCCATACAGTGCTTCAATTTTACCTTGCCTCACCCCTGCGCTGTATGTCATCACCCTCCCTTTATCCTTTATTGTTTCTTTCCATAAATTTCCTCACTTCTACTTTGCCTCTTCTCATCCCAATTCCCTCACCCCACGTCCCATCGACCCCCAACTGCGCCCCCTATTTGTTACTCTCTCTTAAAACTGTCGCATTTATAATCTGCTCAGAATTTCGCGACAACGTGCTGACAAGTTTATGGTCAGTTAAAATTAACTGATAAAATTTTGCCCATAATGGTGGGCTATTCAGGTCAAAACTTAAACCTAGTTTATCCCAATATAATACTGGCATAAAAATATTTAGCTCGTGAATTTTTAGCTCCTTGACTTGGTGAGTACTGAATACAGATGCATATTAACATTTATGCATGCATGTGTTGCATATGCAGTACATATATGTACGTACAGATCAAAGAAGACTATCTATGTACTATCTGTTTGAAGAGTTATAAAACTCATCCACATTATTTTGATAAGTTTGAAAGGCGTCAAAGATCGCATCGCTGTGTTTCAAAAATTATTAATGTCCCGTTATTTATCGACATGTATATGTACACTATTAAGCCTCATTTCTGCTCATTCTCTTCCCTTGCACTTTACTGGAGGGAAGATGTAGACACAGTGACACCGAACCAAGACCTGCTGCCCAGTGTTAAGGTGGAAGTTAGAAGCTTTCTTAGACAGCACCAGGAACAGTGTGCCGCGACACTGTTAAATCCTGCAGTTTAGAAAAGCTTTGAATAACCAACAGCAGGTTTTGTTTCAATGTTTACTTGGTATATGGAAGCTTTTCTATACCACAGGAGACAATGTTCACAATGATGCTGTTACTTGTGCATTATAGAAAAACCTATAACTACCGACAGGTGGGGCTCTTTTGGCGTTTAACAGACTTGTTGCGCCTGAGACAGAAGAAAGTGAGCATAAACTATGGCTTACCGTCGTACACGATTTATCTGTGGTTGTGTGTTGTGAGATGGAAGCGAGAGTGAGCACAATGGTTTACTCGTACCACTGAACAGACAGAGAAAAAGTATCTTCCCAAGTTTTGACGAATACAAAATGGAAAATTCGGACCATCTGAGCTACGCTGGAGTAGAAATTCCATTCTCAGTGTGCTTTGTCAGATGTAAATTTTCTTCACGTGGGACGGGAAAGATAGTTCTTTCTTTGACTGTACACTATACATCTGGGGCGGAATTCTGTTGAATTTAGGAGCCTCCCGAGCATATGTTCCTTATTGTCTTATTCTGCACATTCCACATCAACATTCCCCTGTGTGTTATTATAGTATTTATTTTAAGCAGTGCACATAAATACTCGTCTGTTTATTATTTTTGGGCGTCCTTCTAATCGATTTATTTTCCACATTCCAATCAAATGCTCCCATGTGTGTTAATCAAGCCTTTTTTTCAGCATAGAGTGTATAAATAACAATGAAGACAATGTGGTATATGCAGAAATACTGGTAAGGAAAAGGTGCCGTCCAGCTTCCACAACCTACCAGATTACAACCCGTGGACTACGCCAACCGATCCACGGCTCTTTCTTTCGTCCACAAAATGTAGTGTTGACCACTTGCGAGGTTTGGACTACAAAGAAAATGAAAATATCGACATCGATAATGTTCGTATTATTAGCATAAATCGTCATCAAAACAGATTTAAAAAAAATGAAAATATCTCTCACATTAAGTACATGCTGAACAGTTATTCTTCAGAGTACCCGTAAATCAGGAAAATCTATCTATCTATCTATAGCCCGACGCCCTAATCCCGCAAAGGGTGGCCGCAGACAAAACGCCTCCAAGTCGCTCTGTCACCCACCATTTGACTACCCTCCCCCCAACTCACCCCCCCCTCCCTCATATACCTCTCAACTCCATTCCTCCACCTCATCCTCGGTCTACCTCTCCCTCTCCCTCCCTCCACCTCACCTACATACACCCTCTTAGTCAGTCTTTCATTCTCCATTCTCTTCACATGTCCAAACCACCTCAGTGTATTTCTCCTAATCTTCTCAACCACATCCACATCCACCCCACAGCGTTCCTTCACTTCTTCATTCGTCAACCTGTCCCTCCACGTCACTCCACATGCTCCTCTCAAGTAACTCATTTCCACTGCTCTCACTCTTTACTTGTTCCCCTCTTGCAGGAAAATAATAAGCCAATATTATATATTATATATATATATATAGAAGAAAGACGGTCGTCGATATAGCATTTTCCTTATATAGAACAAAATAGAAACATCCAACATTGTTCAGTAATTACTTGATATAAAGACAAAATTATTGTCACACGATATCTGTCTATTTTAAACACAATATTTACTCATACAGGGAAAAAATAAATGTATATAACTATATTCAGCGTTCTTGTAGTGCAAAGCTCACAAGTGGTCATTTGAATATTGCCATCATTAACACAAAAGAAAAGAAATGAGCGAGGTTGGTGCATAAGAGTGGACAGGACGGGGGAGGTTTTCCTGTGAAAATGGCCAATGCAGGTTGCTTGGTAAGGTATGTCATACATTTCTTCTACAAATTTAACAAAGGTGAAAGAATCATTAGGTCCATTGCCATGATCTGATATTCCAGCGATCTTTTAATATAACCTTAACGTCTCAGATATTCAATGTAATTCTACCCCTAATTCCTCGTATATGCTGGGAAAGGAAGGAAGACACCATGAACGGAGGGAGTGTGTGGTGAAGTACTGAAATACTGAGAAGAGATAATGACGGATTGGATATGGAAGATGTACAGATTGGCCTGGAGGAAGAATGAATCCTGGAGGACAGTAATTTTACAATAATTGTTTCTCTGAACAAAGGAAAAGGGGAAAGAGAAGTGTGTGGCAATCACAAGGGTATTTGTCTTATCAGAATTATAAGAGGAAAAATATAATTATGGTAGGATACTCATCGATAGTTATGGTAAGAACTATGGATTTAGTTGAAGAAGAACAAGGGGATTTCGGGAAGGGAAGAGGCTGCGTAAATCAGATATTCGTCCCCAGATGTTTAGTGGAAAAGTATCTAGAGAAGGGTAAGAAGTTGTTTTTTGCCTTCACGGAACAGGAGAAAGCATATGACAGAGTGTATAGACAGGGAATTTGGAAGGTACTAAAAGTATATGAATTAGATGGAAAGTTGCTGAATGATGCGAAGAGTATATACCAGGGCAGCAGGGATGCAGTGCGTCTAGATAATGAATTATGTGAATTCTTTGATCTGGGTGTTGGACTGAAGCAGAACTGTGTGTCATGTCTTTGTGGTTGGTCAGTTTGTATATGGACTGAGATATAAAGGAGATTTTAAGTAAGGGAGTGGATGCTGGAGAGTCTCTAATGAGAGAGGGTAGGTTGTGGAAACTTCCTGTACTATTAGCTGTTGACCGCACTGTATTATTATGTGAAGATGAATGCGAGCTGCAAGGCTTGATGAATGAGTCTGAGAGTGCATGTTGGAAACGGAGTCTAAAAATGAGTGTAGATGTGGTCTTTGAGTGAAATGAAGTCACAAGATGCACTAAGAGGCTGGATAGTGATGAAATGGAGAATATGAGTGCGTTCATGTACTAGTAATGTGATGAGTATGGATGGAAGTTTACAGGAAGAAGTGGTTAGGAGGAGGGGACTGAGCATTCAAGTAAGAGTCACTGCATGACAGTACTGTGATCCTCACTCTTAACATACGGAAGTGAAGCTTGAACCCCGTTACAACGACACATGTCAAGAGTGTGGACAGTGCAAATAACTTATCTGGGAGGAGTATGTCTGCGTATATGGAGGGACAGATGTACGAATGAGCAAGTAAAGAAGCTCTGTGGTGGGTGTGACTGAAAGTGTTAAATGTAATACTCTGAGGCGGTTTGGCCAAGTCCAGAGGATGGAGAACGATAGACTGACAAGAAAATGTAAGTTAGTGAGGAGGAAGGGGAGAGGAGGAGGAGGAGGAGGAGGAGGAGGAGGAGGAGGAGGAGGCCAATGATGAGATGGAGGAATGGGATGGAGACATAGATGAGAGGTGTGTGTGTGAGAGTTGGAGAAAGGACAACCAAATGGCAGAGTACAGTAAGACGTAGGGCAATCCTTTTCGGGATTAAGGCGACTGTGAAATATTGCAAAATTGTTGAACCATGTAACTGAAAATGATACCATTAAGAAATGGTGTTATGAGTCAGCTCATATACTTATCTGTAAAGATATGAGTAAAATTACGAGATTTCTTACGCTACCCAAACCTATATCATACTGTCACGGGGGGTTTCAAGGATTAGAAGTAAATAACCAATTTAATGGTTATAAATGACTAAAATATATATATAGTCAATAGATCGCCACTGACACGAGGGCTATCGACGTATGAATAAAATAGGCTTTACTTTATGCTGGTTTATCGCCGATTCTCTAAAGATGAGAATTTTATAAACTTTCTCAACAATACACAGCGGAGACCAATCACATTATTCCGGCCATACCATTTTAGCAAGATTACGTGAAAGCTGTTGCAATGAAGGGCTTCATGAAGGATTTATTTCCAAAACTATCTTTTAAGCAAAAAATTAAACAGAAAAAATAGTCTGCACACAGCAAAAATGAAAAAGACGTCATTACACTGAAAGGGTTACCCTGCATGAAATGCACTCGATGGCTTGTTTGTGCCTGATGGAGCTGGATCACTGTCACAACTTGAATACTACACCCTTCTTATTATAACTTGGCCTAAAATTGACAATTTCAATCTTGAATACCGAGTTGTAATAATACATCAGCACTAGATTATGGTACTAGTCACCATGAAGCATTATGGGGAAAAGGCAGAGCAGCAGTATTGTCTCTCTGCCACTCAGTTACGTGAAAAGAAAAAAAAACGCAAAAAGACAAAAATTTTGGTCAAGTTAAGGTAAAATGACCATAGTGCTTACATCCTGCATAGGTAAACTCTTTCGCGTTTGTCTCTCAACGTGTACCTTTCCATCTTGGTGGAAGTTTCCTCTCATTCAGCCAGTCCCAAAGAAGGGTGACCATTCCCAACCCTCAAACTATCGCCCAATTGCTTTAGAATCCTGTATTTCAAAAGTTTTTGAGTATATTAACAAGAAATTTTTAAGACATCATTCCTGTCACAACCTTCTTTCCGATCGTCAGTATGGGTTCCGCCAGGGACGCTCCACTGGCGATCTTTTCACCTACCTTTCAGACTCCTGGTCATCCTCCTTTCGGGACTTTGACGAAAGCTTTGCCATTGCACTTGACATCTCAAAGGCTTTTGATCGACTCTGGTATAATTCTTTAACTTCCAAATTGCCCTCCTACGATTTCTATCCTTCTGTCTGTGGCTTTATCCCTAGCTTCCTTTCTGTTCGTTCTATAGCTGCTGCTGTAGACTGCCAACGTTCTGCTCCTAGAGCTATCAGTAGTGGTGTTCCTCAGGGCTCTGTTCTATCACCAGCTCTCGTGTGTTCATCAGAGACCTTCTAAGCTGTATATCTAACACTATCCACTCCTACATTGATGATTCTACCATTCACCTTTCCATTCGTTTCCCACAACGTCCATCTCAGCAGTTACTTCAACAAACAAGGGATGAGGCTATGGCACACCTAATGTCTGACTCGGCTCATATCTCTGATTGGGTTAAAGTAATCTCGTTTTGACTGCATCAAAAACTCAGTTCTTACATCTATCAACCCGACAAAATCTTTCACAGGAGTACCCTCTAATTTTCAGTAATATCCAGCTTAATCCTGCATCATACCCTAGATTACCAAGATCAGGATTTGTACATGAGTGGCAAGGTAGTACCTGATTCAGTACCGACTTTGGAAAATGAAAATAAATATGAAAATGATATAGATTTTGATTACAAATTTATTTCAAGGTAATGCAATGTATTTGCAAGAGTTCTAACCTAAAAGTACTGAAAAACAAGGAATATAATTTTTATGAACTAAATAATGGACAACTTTGTAGCAGCAGTGGGGACGTCGGACTCATCCCTGGGCACCATCACACATCAACCTCCTCCTCCTCCTCCACTCCCCCCCCCCCTGTATTGAATGTTTCTGGTGTTTACCTTCTGTTTTATAACACTCTTTTAGCTGCAAAATAACACACATAAATACATATTTTGCATAAGACCATAAATGCCTTTTTTTTTTTTTTTTTTTTTAATGAGATAATCAACCCAAAGTTAGAGAAGTGTCACGCAAAAATCTATCAGGGCTATCAAAGTACGATTTGTATTATTGTAAAGTTTAGCTATTCCAGTTTTTTTGTCATATGAATAAAAAAAATTCTGCATTCACACAAGTGTGCACTGAACAATGAAATTGCAAAAAAAAAAAAAAAAAAAAATATCTTAGCTCTCATTACTTTAGAATGTGGTGTTTCTTATAATTTTCAGGATGAAATAGGAGGGAAATACTCTATCAACAGGTAAATGTTGTTCACTAACATGATTATATCGGCATAAAGTTTGACTGTTTCTTTAATTGTTTGTTTGTCTGTTTATTTGTTTTTGTTACAATGAAAAATCTTGGAGATGATGATGCTTTGCTTTCTAGGAAGTAGTTAAATTAGTAACTTTTACCAAAGGGTTGCAGTGTCATACAAAACAAGCAAACAAGCACACAAACAACTTTTAAGTGATAACACTATGAAAACCTTCGGGGTTAAGAAAAAAACACAGGCTATTCAATCATTTTCATGTCAGTTTAATAGTGCTGATTATGAATCCGATAACCATTGACCTGTAGCAAGCCTTATTTTGCGTAATAGCTTCTTAAGCTTTCATAGCACAAACGATTGCAAAATAATGAAAAAAGTCAAGAGAATAATCAAACCCTTTTCACACAGAAGTCATTAATAAGCTCTATGTCAAAAATCTAATCCCAATACATTATATCTTAATATTTTTATCCTGCTGCATTACTTTTTAGCAGCAACAGAAGCAAACAAAGGAACAAACAGCCTAGGAAATCAATGTCGATAATATGAATAATATTAATGATAAAACTGGCAAACATAGAATAAACAATGCATAACAAGAATAATGATGAAGAGGGGTGTTTCTTTCTTTTTATTATTTATTCTTTTTTTTCTTGGGGGGGAAAGGATTCTTTCTCTCAGAAAGAATGGTAAAAACATTGTGAAAAGAAGACCTTATCAATACTGGGTATTACAGAATCAATTACTTTTGATTAATTTGTAAGTGTTAAACACAGTAGAAAAAGTAAAAAAAAATTGACTATCATTTTCCAGTATTGCTTGTTGTGACTGTGACTTTAATATGTACTTACAATGAAAAAAAAAAATACCCACCATAGAGTTGGTGACTGGAGGTTAGGGTGGGCATAGGATTAACCCCTGAACCATGGGGCGTCACTTTTGTGACGCTCGGGAGCAAGGGATCATACCGCGGGACGTCAGATTTGTGATTCTGTATTATTTTTAATTCGCCTGGGCTTTCAAGTGGTGGCTTGTATCATCTATCAGTACTACCAGTGTCCAGGTATACTCAGTTTGGTAATGTCACCTGTACACCCATCCACTGTTCACAATTTAGCCATTTTTCTCCTGTCCTTGACTTCCTCCCTCATTACCCCCCCGCCATTACCCTCTCCTCCCACCTGACCAGTTGCGCTGCGCTATACAAATGCTGGACGGTTTTTTCCACTCATTTTATCCATTGAAATGTGCTCTTTGCCCTATTCTTATACAAAATAATATATAAAAGAAAGAGAAAAGGTAATTGATACTGCCATACATCTGGAATGGGCAAATTATCACATGGCAACACCTCACGTGCACTCGTTCACTAATTTTCCCTGTTTATTTCCCCTTGAAATATGCCGTATCATCTGTTCTCATAATAAAAATATATATAAGAAAGGAAGGGAGAAGCCTAAGTGATATTTACATTCACCTGGAACTACCTAATTTATTATGGATTGTCTAGATTTCCTGCTAGTCATATCATAGCGTATATATTAGCAGCTGTCACCATGCTGACATTGACAGCCCTTCACTGCCCCTAGGCAACACCATGCAGTTTACTGAGGTTGAAGGGAGTCAGTAAGAGGAGGAGAGTTAATGAGACGAAAAGCCTTTGACTCCACCCTATTGAGAAGAGCTGTATGTGGGGAGCCTCCCCACGCATGAGAGTTGTACTCCAAACAGGGGCGGATAAAACCCCTGTATAGAGTTAACAATTGTGGAGGGGTAAAGAAGGAACGGAATCGGCTTAGCACACCTAATCTCTTGGAAGCAGATTTTACAAGGGATGTAATATGATCTTTCCAAGATAAGTCTCGAGTCAATGAAACCACAAGCATGTTCAAGGATGATGCAGGATTAAGCTGAATATTATTAAACATTAGTGGGTATACCTGTGGAATATTTTGTCGGGTTGGTAGGTGTAAAAACTGAGTCTTTGAAGCATTAAAAACAACCAGATTATATTTACCCCAGTCAGAGATACGAACCAAGTCAGACATTAGGTGTGCCATAGCCTCGTCCCTTGTTTGTTGAAGTAACTGCTGAGATGGACGTTGCGGGAACCGAATGAATAGGTGAAGGGTGGAGTCATCAGCATATCAGTGGATAGGGTTATATGTACAGCTTAGAAGGTCATTGATGAATAAAAGGAAGAGAGTTGGTGATAGGACAGAGCCCTGAGGAACACCACTGTTGATAGATCTAAGAGAAGAACGATGGCCGTCTACAACAGCGGCTATAGAACGACCAGAAAGGAAGCTAGAGATGAAGGCACAGCTAGAAGGATAGAAACCCTAAGAGGGCAGTTTGGAAATTAAAGATTTATGCCAGACTCGATCGAAAGCCTTTGAGATGTTAAGTGCAATGGCAAAGCTTTCGCCAAAGTCCCGTAAGGAGAATGACCAGAAGTCTGAAAGGTAGGTGAGAAGATCGCCAGTGGAGCATCCCTGACGGAACCCATACTGACGATCAGAAAGAAGGTTGTGATAGGAAAGGTGCTTTAAAATTTTTCTATTAAGAATTGACTCGAAAACTTTTGAGAGGTGGAATCTGATGAGTGGTCGAGGACAGATGCTGTGTCTTCAACATGAGTTTTGTTCTTAGCTAGAAAAGCCATTCATGTAACAACATAAACTTCATTCCCCCACCCCTCCACCCACCATGGAGCCCAACAAGGAGAGGTCAAAAGCCAGGAATAACACCATTGACGACCCCAGAGGTAGCGGGAGAGTATATGCAGGTAACCACTGGGGGACCTGGGCAAGGGTGACTCCAGGACGATAGAAGCCACCAGGTCCCCCAGTGCCCACTTGACCCTAGCCTATGCATGACCAGCCAATTGACCTGGTCGGGCCCAAGCAGGACACCTGTCTAGCCAGAATAAGGGACCAAAGAGGTATATTGCTAGTTGCAGGGCGTATCGTGCAGCATTGCTCAACCTCCAGGACTCCCATCTCCCAGCAATACGGGACGCCACGCACGGCAAACACGTGGGGAGGCAACAGTCCCGCCCTAGATGGCAAATGGGCAGGGACTAACATCACCAGCAGGCCTCCTCCACCAGTGATGCAGGGGGTGCTTGGTCCACGTGGTCGACAAATGCCGAACCCTACAAAGGTAGACATGCCTCCAAAGTAGGTGGTACAGCCAACCACACTTCAAGCCCCACCACCACGTCAAGGTGACCCCCCGCAGCGGGGTGTGACCTTTTTAAAGTGAAGATTAAGAGCTTCTAGGAGGAAGGAAAGCAGGACTATGCCAATGGTGCAGAAGAAGAGCTAAACAAACACCTCCACCTAGCACATAAGGGGCAAGATATTCTGACCCACTTCAAACAAGGCCCATACAATAACCCACAAACTCTTGCAATATGGTTTGACCTGCAACAGACCCTACCAACACCTAGGTTGTCCTGCAGTGTGGCCTATTATAAATGAAAGATGTGGACATACAACTTTGGAATTGTTAATCTGAAAACAAACGAGGCCACCATGTATGTGTGGGATGAAGTTACAGGGAAAAAAGGCAGTGTTGAGGTTGCAAGTTGTGTCCACAGGTGGATTATGGATAATAATGACCCAGATGTTGAAACCCTAGTGCTTGTCTCAGATAATAGCAGTGGACAGAACAAAAATATCAGTTTTGTGCTCATGTGTGTGAGAATGTTGCATAGTAAGTCCTTCTTCCACATTAACCCGCCGATTCCTGATGACGTATATACTGTATACATCCAGACGTTTTGTCACTGTGATTCCCGTTGATGTATATAAACGTGCAGCAATTGCAAGGTCCCTAATTTGCACAATTTTCAATTTTTGTGCATGATTTTTGGTACTTATACACAGGACACCTTCCTCTACAAGTTGCCAGGCAGGGTCAATGCCTTTCCCCACATGACCTCCCCCCCCCCAGCACGCCATTGTCTCGGCAATTCACCTGTTACCAGTGACCTGGCCAATAAAGGCATGTCGTGCCACAGTATGGAAATCAAGGCCAGAGTGATTCCTCAATTGGTGACAATGTGGAGGACAAAGTTTACATAGCATTAGAGCAGGGGTCGGCAACCTCCGGCCTGCAGAGTCCGAACTCATGGCCCGTCACCCTGCTTGATATTTATATAACAATCCGGCCCGCAACAGCCTAGCCAACTGAATGAGTAAGTCGGCGCCTTGCGACGTGATCACGGCGGGCACCGCGGGGCAAATTTGAATGACTGAGATCTTTACCACAGAAGCACCACAGTAAATTGCGAGGGAGAAAATGACCACATGGTGTCAGGCCACTGGCTCCGGGCTTCAAGCTCCCCCTTTGACTTCCCTGTGGACGAAGCCCCTGCCCCCCTGCAGATGGAGTTGGTGGAGCTTCAGTGTAATGACGAACTGAAGGCAAAGTACCGTACCACTTCTCCATTGTCCTTCTTCCGTGACCTCGTCCTCCCTTCTGACAAATTTCCAAATTACATTGAGCATGTAAAACGCATCGTTGCTATGTTTGGCAGCACTTGTTGTTGTGAGCAACTGTTTTCAAAAATGAAATATACAAAGTCTCGCATTCGCTCCCAGCTAAGTGACCGCCACCTCAATGACATTCTGCTCTTGTCTACCTCATCAATCGATCCAGACATTGAATCACTTCTCCATAGCAAGCAGCACCAACCATCCCACTAATTTGCATGTCTCGATAAAACTGTTTTCTGCAGTCACTGATTTGCATGTTTTTCAATAAATTTCTAGTAATCTAGTCACTGGTTTGCCTGCTTTTCTACAAAATTTTGGTATATTGTCACAAACTGTTTTCGGCAGTCAATGATTTGCATGTATTTCAATAATTTTCTTATAATCTAGTCACTGGTTTGCCTGCTTTTCTATATATATATATATTTTTTGTATATTGTCACATACTGTTTTCGGCAGTCAATGATTTGCACTTTTTTCAATATATTTCTTGTAATCTAGTCACTGGTTTGCCTGCTTTTCTATAAAATTTTTGTACACTGTCACTTTTGGGTTCTCTTTGGCAATCCGGCCTGCAGGCTACTCCTAGAAGCTTTCTCTGGCCCTCACACTGAAAAGGTTGCCGACCCCTGCATTAGAGGAAGAAACAGTCAGAAATGATGATCAGGTAATGTTGCCAAAAAAGGTCAGGTATGTTGATGTGTTTGGTGAGTGAAACAGTGCTTATATTGCCTATATTACTATGTGAAAACCAATATACTCTTGCACTACATATAAATTCGTACCAAATAAATAAATAAATACCGTTCATGAGTGATGTGGAACAGTTACCCTTTCACAGAACTCGTTTCCTTTGGAGCCAGTCTGATAGAAAATACAGTAAGGTAAGGGGTGCTCCTCACCTTAGGTGAGCAATTCTCTATGAGTTTTCAACGTTTCTCACCAAAAGCAGAGGTTTGAGCCAAAAACATTTTTTTCCAACATTGGTCGGGATTGGGGGGGTCAGTGGTGGAAAATCGGTTGGGACGCGGTGGGTTAAGCACTTCTTCCTTGTACCAGGTCACTCCTACATGCCCTGTGACAGAGTGTTTGGTCTCATTGAATTCAAGCTACGTAGCTATATCAATATTGAAACAAAACATGATTATGTCTCACTCATTAAGGATGCCACACATGAGGCCTTAAAGTTGGTCGAGATGCATAAGTTGGACTTTCTTGACTTTGCTGTAATGCAGGATAAAATCACCAGGCGCGCTTCAAAGACAATTAACTTTAGTGATGCCCGAGTGCTGCTGTATGATTTCGACAAGAATGAAGGATTCAGCATGAAGATGGACTTCTCTGATGATAGTGTCACCCACCGAGTTCGGTTGATGCCAGGCAGGAAAGGCTACTCGAAGACCCTGTTCAACCTTGGCCCAGTGGCACTCCCACTCAAGTACAGTGGCCCCATTCAATTAGCTCCTGAGAAGTTGAATGACTTGAAGTACCTGGTGCACTACATTCCCCCTGCCAGCAAAGCAGCCTACTTACATGACATTATTCAGCAACAAGAGGGAGACGGAGTTGAAGAATACCCACACAACCCTGAAGAGGTGGATGAGGATGACCACCTGGTGGACTATGATTAACCCCTAAACCGCATGGTTGTTTTGGCGCTCCTTGTGTGTCCCGCTAGGATATTTGCGCTCCGACAGACTTTGTAAAAATATTTGCCAAAAATCAGTTATTAGCCCTAGTATATTATAATTAGATATGCCTATGGCACATACCTTCAGCTTTCTCCTGGGATGTTTGTTGAGCCTTCTTCGAGTACTGTAGGATTTGTGGAGACTTCTGAAGTTGGGTAACGAAGTCTCCACTATACACTTCCTGACACCCCGTAATATGATTACCACAGCCTGATATTATCACTAGAAACACTATTCTATGATTTTCAAATAGTTTGGAATCGATGCTCTAAAAAAAAAACACTCTGAAAGCAATGAAAATTACGAGCACGTACGAGCTTCCCACTTGCGCTCGTTCCCCCCTGGTATTCTGTCATTTATTATTCATAAAAACACTCACACTTTATATTCCTATTACTATATAACACTTATATATATCTCCAGCCTTTATCCATAAGTTTCCTTTAGTAATAGTAGTTTATTGTCACTGTAGGCATTCAATTTCTCTTTCAGTAAAATATGTAGCATTCACTTTCTCGTCCTGTATACTAGTGTGGAGAACGAATCTGTCACTGTCGCTTTCATAACTCCCAGTAATCATACATGCTAGAGTGAAACTTTCACTTTCATTACTCCTAGTATATATACTCGTATTCTTATATTACTACTTATTTACATTTCTATTTACATTCTCTATTTTATTTACATTTCTATTTTATTTACACTATGTTATGCATTGTCACTTGCAGTAACTTATAAAACTATTTTCCACTGTTCACTTACATTTACGTTCATTGCTTTCACTTGATGTTTATACATTATTTACACATTATTTACATTTCCACTTGCACTGTTTTAGAGTCACCAGAAAGATCATAGTCTCTGTCCATCATTATCATTGATAAATTAGGCAGTTCACATTCCACAGCAGTCACTTAGACCTTTACCCCTTTCCACACGAGGTTTAGTAGGGGTAGAGGTCACAGGGCCCTGTGCATAGGGCTAAAAAGCGGCGAAAATGGACAGGCGCGAATCCGACGTGCTTTCACCTTCAAAGATGACAGTAAACTGCATGGTGTTGCTTAGGGTCAGTGAAGGGCTGT